>NC_142809.1:15805299-15993746 GCF_049724085.1 Artemia sp. Qi Xiang Cuo | reverse complement strand
CAAAAACTACTTATTTAACACAAAAATTTCGTTTTTAATGACCATCAAGTAAAGAAAAACCACACGGAATCCGGCAACTGAGTCTCTCAATCCCCGTAAAACTCTTTTAAAAGATACAAAAACTACTTATTTAACACAAAAATTTCGTTTTTAATGACTACCAAGTAAAGAAAAACCACACGGAATTAGGCAACTGAGTCTCTCAAACCCCTTAAAGCTCTTTTAAAAGATACAAAAACTACTTATTTAACACAAAAATTTTGTTTTTAATGACCATCAAGTAAAGAAAATCCACACGGAATCAGGCAACTGAGTTTCTCAAACCCCTTAAACCTCTTTTAAAAGATACAAAAACTACTTATTTAACCCAAAAATTTTGTTTTTAATGACCACCGTGTAAAGAAAAACCACACGGAATTAGGCAACTGAGTCTCTCAAACCCCTTAAAGCTCTTTTAAAAGATACAAAAACTACTTATTTAACACAAAAATTTCGTTTTTAATGACCATCAAGTAAAGAAAAACCACACGGAATCAGGCAACTGAGTCTCTCAAACCCCTTAAAGCTCTTTTAAAAGATACAAAAACTACTTATCTAACACAAAAATTTCGTTTTTAATGACCACCAAGTAAAGAAAAACCACACGGAATTAGGCAACTGAGTCTCTCAAACCCCTTAAAGCTCTTTTAAAAGATACAAAAACTACTTATTTAACACAAAAATTTCGTTTTTAATGTAAATTTCTTCGAGATCCATAGACAATAATAAAAAAGCACATTCGAATATAACACCACAAGATGATTTTTTCAAACTGATAAATTCGGTGTCATACAGTCCTATCATCTTGGAGGCTATTAATGTAGTTGTTAAGTAGAGAAATACTTCATCAAACTTTTATACCTTCGCTCAAGGTTGAACGGAGTTATGACTAGTGAGATGAGTCTTAAAACCGTCTGAATTCATTGTGGTGGAGGAGTCATTGAAGTCTCGGTAACTGATAAATTCTGTGTCATACTGTCCTATCATCTTGGAAGTTATTAATGTAGTTGTTAAGTAGAAAAATACTTCATCAAACTTTTATATCCTCGCTCAAGGTTGAATGGAGTTATGGCTAGAGGGACGAGTCCTAAAACCATCTGAATTCATTGAGAGGAGGAGTCATAAAACCCTCCAGGAACCCAACACCCATGAACATCTAAAAAACTATATCTGAAAACCTAAACAGCTAATTAACTATTCTAATTCATGATTTCAGGCACATAAAACCATAAAATACTAAAAGTTAACTTCTCAGCAAACTATTCATCCCAAACTAGAAGTTTCAGACAACAAACGCCTATGAGAGACTAAGAATCATGGCTCTGAAAAGTCCTAAAAGCAAACTACACATCCCAACAAACCCCTTAAAGCTATTTTAAAAGATACAAAAAAACTACTTATTTAACACAAAAATTTCGTTTTTAAAATATACAAAACTAATTATTTAAAACAAAAATTTCGTTTTTAATGACAATCAAGTAAAAAAAACTACACGGAATCCGGCAACTGAGTCTCTCAATCCCCGTAAAGCTCTTTTAAAAGATACAAAAACTACTTATTTAACACAAAAATTTCGTTTTTAATGACTACCAAGTAAAGAAAAACCACACGGAATCAGGCAACTGAGTCTCTCAAATCACGTAAAGTTCTTTTAAAAGAAACAAAAACTACTTATTTAACACAAAAATTTCATTTTTAACTACCACCAAGTAAAGAAAAACTACACGGAATCCGGCAACTGAGTCTCTCAAACCCCGTAAAGCTCTTTTAAAATATACAAAAACTACTTATTTAACACAAAAATTTTGTTTTTAACGACTACCAATAAAAGAAAAATCACGCGGAATCAGGAAACTGAGTCTCTCAAACCCCTTAAAGCTCTTTTAAAAGATAGAAAAACTAATTATTTAACACAAAAATTTCATTTTTAATGACTACCAAGTAATGAAAAACCACACGGAATTAGGCAACTGAGTCTCTCAAACCCCGTAAAGCTCTTTTAAAAGATACAAAAACTACTTATTTAACACAAAAATTTCGTTTTTAATGACCATCAAGTAAAGAAAAACCACACGGAATCAGGCAACTGAGTCTCTCAAACCACTTAAATATATTTTAAAAGAAACAAAAAATAATTATTTAACACAAAAATTTCGTTTTTAATGAACATCAATTAAAGAAAAACCACACGGAATCAGGCAACTGAGTCTCTCAAACCCCTTAAAGCTCTTTTAAAAGATACAAAAACTACTTATTTAACACAAAAATTTCGTTTTTAATGACCACCAAGTAAATAAAAACCACACGGAGTTAGGCAACTGAGTCTCTAAAACCCCTTAAAGCTATTTTAAAAGATACAAAAACTACTTATTTAACAAAAAAATTTTATTTTTAATGACTACCAAGTAAATAAAAACCACACGGAATAAGGCAATTGAGTCTCTCAAACCCCTTAAAGCTCTTTTAAAAGATACAAAAACTACTCATTTAACACAAAAATTTCGTTTTTAACGACAACCAAGTAAACAAAAATTTCTCGGAAACCGACAACTGAGTCTCTCAAATCCCGTAAAGGTCTTTCAAAAGATAGAAAAACAACTGATTTAACACAAAAATTTCGTTTAAAATGACCATCAAGTAAAGGCAATTCAATAGGACTCCTGCACCTGAGCCGCTCCAAACCAGTACAGCTCTTTTAGAATATACACAAACTAATTATTGAACACACAAATTTAGTTTTTATTGACCATCAAGTAAAGAAAAATCACATGGAATTAGGCAACTGAGTCTCTCAATCCCCGTATATCTATTTTAATATATACAAAATCTAATTATATAACAAAAAAATTTCTTTTTTAATGACCTTCACGTAAAGAAAAACCACTAGGAGTTCGACAACTGACTCTTTCCATCCTCTGACAGCTCTATTAATATTAAAACCAAATAAATATATATCCAAAAATTGTCGATTACATATAAAACAAAGAAAATGAAAACAACAAGCAAACCGGACCATTATACTCAAAAACACAGTCAACAAAATTATAATTAAACAAAAACTACATAGTTAAAACAAAAATTTTATTTTTACTGACCACCAAGTAAAGAAAAACCACACGGAATCAGGCAACTGAGTTTCTCAAACCCCTTAAAGCTCTTTTAAAAGATACAAAAACTACTTATTTAACACAAAAATTTCGTTTTTAATGACCATCAAGTAAAGAAAAACCACACGGAATCAGGCAACTGAGTCTCTCAAGCCCCTTAAAGCTCTTTTGAAAGATACAAAAACTATTTATTTTTAACACAAAAATTTCGTTTTTAATGACCACCATGTAAAGAAAAACCACACGGAATCAGGCAACTGAGTCTCTCAAACCCCTTAAAGCTCTTTTAAAAGATACCACGACAAAGCACTACTCTCGTGGAACTCAAGCCCCATTTAACTCCCGCCCCGTGCAACTGAACCCCCCTTGTAACTAAAATCAAAGTGAACTTTGAAAGATCAAGAGAATGTAACTGTGACAAGCTAAACCACGACAAAGCACTACTCTCGTGGAACTCAATCCCCATTTAACTCACCCCCCGGGCACCTGACCCCCCTTGTAACTGAACCCCTGTATAGCCGAAACCCCCGTGTAACTGTACCCCCTTTAACTGAACTTTCATGCAACCCATCTCCCTCAAAACACTTTTCAGTCATTTCTCGTTAAATTGACAATACGCTCCAAAACATCACTTGTGTATTATTCAGTACATAATCATGGCATCTCCTCCAATTCGCAAATCCCATTACCTCTTTTTTTGCAAAGGTTAATCAAACATCTCCGATTGTAAAAGCATTAAAAAATTTTCCAATCACTAATTACCCCTTTTTTGCAAATGCTAAACAAAAAAACTGTCTGCTTTTCAAAAACTTGTCCGTTAAAACTCGAAACAAGACGCACTGGTTTTATAATACAGGTTTAATTAATTGCGTAAATCTCTTGGCAAAGATGTAATGACCTTTAGAATAGAATACCTACCAGAAAAACCTGTTTGGTACAGGGGCGCCCCAGAAGTATAAGATTCTAGTCTACTTTTATATGTGTTATTTTACTGTGTTCATGGCCACATATTTGGCTTTAAAGTACACTTATCTATCTATCTATCTAATATGCAGAATAATTGTGCCAAATACATTTTGCATGCAGACCCATTATACTTTACCCCCCCCCCCCCCCCTAATATGCTAATCTATAGCCCAAATTTATTTCTAAAGTAACAAAAAACTAACGAAAAAACTGGTGTGTTTTCGAATTTCACACAGCGTAAACTTGAGTGAGTGGCGCATAATACACAAGTACCAAAATTTTTCCCCCTACGAAAATTAAAAAAAATAACACTCAAATAAAATTGTCAAATTTGGAAAGCCTTATTTTTCACGGAGGGGGGGGGTATTTTCTGAGGGGTATTTACCGGGGGAGTATTTTCCGAGGAGGGGGGTATTTTCCGGGGGGGGGGGATATTTTAAAAAGTCGAAATAAAAACAACAAAATATTTTTGTTAGAAGAACTTCAAAAAAAGGTAAAATTTGAAAACTATTCTGTCTTGGAAATATGTATTGGATTTGCTATCTTGGAAAGGGGTTACATCAGACGAATATAACTTCCGGAAATGGGCCCAGAGCCTAAATTATGCACCAGCGAGGTCTTTTCAAGCCCTTATCTCTGCTTTTTCTCAATTTCTTATGCAAAACCGGTCTTTTTCTAAATTTCCTTTGTGTATACTTTTCTTTGACTCTAGGCTACTAAAGAACAATTCCAATGATTAGAAGCCACGCTGAGTTTTTTCTTTTTAAATTCAAACACCAAATTCTCTGGAAATTTATAAATTAAGAATTAACAAAGGTATAAGAATCGGTTTATGTGGGCATATTCTGTGCTATAGCTCCATTTCTGAAACTTTTCTTTTTACAACAAAAAAATTATCCAAAGTTGGTTTGCTTTGAAAGGGAAGGGGTAGAGGTTGATCCTCCTCCGGGTGTAACTTAGACTTTGGATCCATTGCTGAAATTTTCATTCACCTATTCAGCTGCTTTCCAAAGTAGCGATAAGACCCTCATCTATTTTCTTACCATAAACTTGACAGAGAAACGAATGAAAGAACGATAGCAATTAGCATCACGTAATAATTTATCCGATATCGATATATCAGGCACAATTTTGAAATATGGCTTCGATAATGAAAACTAAAAAATTTAAGCTTTCGCTGAACAAAAGACTGCTATAAAATGATTTATTCATCCTCTCAAGTTAGACCTTTTAAGGCTTATAAGTGAAAGCTCCCTTTTATAGCTTTCTGCCATAAGAAACTCGATGGTTCAGTACCTTATTTTAAGTTTAACTATTCTTCCCGAAGTTATACTTGACTTTATATTGAGATGTATAGAATGAACAAAAACGTGCTATAACACAATTTATTTACCCTCAAAAGTTTGGCCACATAAGGCCTACAAGGGAAATCTCACTTCTTTAAAAGTTTCTACAAGAAAAATTTCAGGGCTTGATAAAATTTTACAGGTAAATTTATAAATTGCTTAAAGTTTTGAAAATGTGTTTTCAAAATAACTTTTTACTATTAAGATTAATTAAAATAATAATAGCCACTCTTGAATCAGCTAGAAATGACAATTTTTTCTCATTAGACAGGTTTTTTTAAGAAACGTGTTTTTAAAATTTTAGTTACTATGGGCTGTTTTAGGCCCCTTTAAGGGCTAAAAAAATTGTCCCAGAAATGATTATTTTGTTAGGAGAGAGGATAAAAAGAACGTCAAGGGATCTATTCACTTTCTTCCTAGCTAAATTCTATGAAAAGGTGTGAATTCGCCTTATTATAAGCTTGAAATTTTGCAAGGAAAAATAAATAGCTGTATTGAAATCTAAAACGTGTTAACATAAAGACAAAAAAAGTTTTAGTACTCTAGTCCCTTTTCCTAAACACAATCTTTGAATTCCCCTTGACCTCTCAAACACTCTCTGGAAGTTTTAATCAGACCCCCCCCTTCCCCAGTCGCTTCCGAGATACCACAAATACGCTGCATATACACTCTCAATATACTGTTTTTACTTGCATTTCTACGTCGTCCATAGTTTTATTAGGAATAACTGTGCAGAAAATTTTATACGGATCAGATTGCCACAATTTTCTCCCATCCTGTTCATCCCCTCCCTCTAAACTCAAAATTTAAAGTTTCTTGCCTAATCCCTTTACATTCCAAGGTTAGGATCTATTTCCAACTTGATGGTAACACTTCGTTCCTGGGATGTTGCAAATTTTAAATTTTAATAATCCGGATACATGTTTTTGTTTTATTAAACTCCACCCCTCCCCCCCCCCTAAGTCAAAGTTTGAAACTGCCCCCCCGCCACCATACACTCTTAAAAATTCAAGCGTGACCTCCCAAGCTGTTCCTGGGCCAAAATACACTATTTTCGTAACTTGAGTAGTGATTACTACCTCCCTTCTACTTGAAATTCAAGTTTTACTTGCCTCCCCCCCCCCCAGCACTTATCGTTATTTTTATATTGACTTCCAAAGCTGTCCGGGGGCATTACAGATTCACTGTTTTTGGAAGGCCAAAGTTTATTTTGATTAACCTTGCTACTTACCCATAAATAAATTATAGGTATCTTAGAGGCTTAAAGTATAAAAACGTTTATGTTGATTGGAGAAAAAACCATTTTTAGCCCCTTCCTCTTTGTCCTTGCCTCTAAATCAAAACTTAACCCGGAATCTAACACTCCCTGAAAGTTTGAACTTGAAAACCCAAACCATTTCAGACATGTTACGGTTCTGATAACCTCCTAACACAGTGCCTTTTGATTTACCTTTATACACTTCAATAAATTCTAATTCCTATAGGGGTCTCTTGTCCTCTTTCCCTCCACTACCTAATACTTTCAACTGCACCCCCAAGTAACTTCCGAGAAATTGCAGATTTTCTATTTTGATAGCCGGGAAATGCATAGTGTCTTTTGATTACATCTTTCCCCTCATCCAAATCGAAATTTAAGGTCGAATTTGGCTTAAAAGGAATTAAAAACTATTAGTACAACTGAGTGCGCAGTGTTACCTCACATGCCTCGATAAATTGGGTTGCTTCCTGAGTGCCCACCCCCAGAGCGTCTCGTGTCACTGCGTCCACGATGGAGTGCCCACCGCTCGGAGCGCCCATCGCACTGAGTGCCCACTATACGGAGCGTCCACTCATCACAGGCTGTCACGCAGCGTCCACGATTTTCGTGTCCCCATACGGAGCGTCCACATTTTTTTACGAGATACTTTTAACCATAGCCAAGCGAACTTGGCAAAGATTTGACATATGTCCCATTGTTTCCACTTCCACTTATTTTGGTAGTAGAATACTTATTTTCCGAATATTATATTTCTACATATTAAATCTACGTATGTACTTACTCTCTATCTGATTTTGGATGTCTAATTTCCTGTGTCTAACGGAACGGAAGGGTGCAATTGTTTTTAGCAGCGGCATCTTTGTCGAGCGCGGCGAAAACGAAACTCGGGAAACTAGGAAATACCGTGCTCAATTTCGATTCTAGTTGACTATGAACAGCAAGTTGCGGTTATAAAGATTAGTTTAATTGAATGAATTACTTTAAAGTCGTAGGCCATCCATATATAACCCATGTATTATTCGCCCAGTTCGCCGGTTTATTGCAGTCGCATCTAATCAGAGTTCGTAAAATATTCACCAATAATGTCAGGTTATGTGCTAGTTCCAACAAGGATAGCTAAGGCTGACCAAGCTGATCCTCCTATGAATTTAATCAATGAAGGTAAGTATCTTTTTATGTTGTATCAAACAGTTCGTGGTAACGAACTGTAAGTAAGGAGCCACCCGGCTCAATAGTAACCGAAACTCTAAGAAACACCAGTAGATTTGACACCAGTAGATACAACAAAAGAATCAGATTTTTATGACGATTTCAAATATATAAGTTTCATCAAATTTATCCTAACCCATCAAAAGTTACGAGCCTGAAAAAATTTGCTTTATTTTCGAAATAAGGGAAAAACACTCCCTAAAAGTGATAGAGTCTCAATGAAAATTAAACCATCAGATTCAGCGTAACAGAAAACCCTACTGTTAATGTTTCAAGCTCTTATCTGCAAAATTGTGGAATGTTGTATTTTTTGCCAAAAGTAAGTCACGGATGCGTGTTTATTTTATTTTTTTTCCAGGGGTCGTCGTATCGATCCAGTAGTCCTAGAATATAGTTAGAGGGCTCATTCAAACGGTAATTACAAGTTCTAGTGCCATTTTTAATTGACCAAAAAAATAGAGCGCAACGTGGCCCCCTCTCACGCTCATTTTTCCAACGAGCTCATTTTTTCTACGCTCCGAGCGGATTCGCAGCGCAATTTTCATTTAATTGGGTGCGAAAATCCGGGCAGACTTTCCTGCGGATTTTTCCGCTTTCTCTAAGAAACATGTTTTATGTTTGTAACGTAAAACGTCCAGTATCTGTGAGATTCCCCTTCTCGTAAACCTAGCCCTTTTTTCTGAAGCCAAAGCTGGGCTAATAAATATTACCGCATATGGTTTACTACTACTTTGTGGACGCTCCGTAGCGTGGACGCTGCGTATAGTGGACGCTACGTATCGTGGACGCTCCGTGAATGGGCACTCCGAGCGGTGTTCACTCCGTGCATTGGTCGCTCCGTGCGGTGGGCGCTCCATCGTGGACGCACTGACACAGGACGCAGTGTAGAGTGGGCACTCGGGAACTAAGCCGATAAATTTCCAAAAAAATATTGGTGACCCCGCAGCACATCCTGAAAGCTTCAACTCGATCTCCCAATCAATTCTTGAGAAATGACAGGTATCATATTTTGTTAACCAGTGTTGCAGATTAGTACAAAGTCTTTAACCTGCTCACTAGGTTAAAAACACTAGGTTTTACCTGTTAACCAGGCAACTATAGTGTCTTTCGTTTTGCATCAATAGTTCTCCATGGAAAGATTCTAGTTCCACTGAGGCTTAAAGTGCCAAAACCTTTAGTCGGATTTGAAGCAAAATATCCTTAGCCGTTCGCCACCCCCTCCCCTAAAATGATATTTGAGGGCAAAATTCCCCTTAACAAAAAAAGGTTCTTTGAAAATTTCAACTTGGTCTCCAAAGCAATTCCCACGGTAACGCAGATGTACTATTTTGATAACCTCAAAACGTATTGTGTTTTTATTTACCTTGGTAATTAACCGTCAATAGATTCCAAGTCTCATGGCACAAAGGTTTAGATTGACTGGTGACAACACCTATTTAGTTGCTCTCTCCAACACACAAACGGAAGTTCCTGTTTCTCTTCGTTTCATCTCCTACACTAATAGGCCAGGATGTAAGCATAGGCCCACTAGGCCCAGGCCTAGGGGCGTGCAATGCCGAAGGGCACAAAAAAAACACTGAGCAATTTTTGTTTTCTTTACAAAACTGGATTGATGTGATCTATTGTCCGAGGGCCTGGTTCACTTTCCTGCTGTGCTGCCTATTCATAGAAAAGTGATTTTGAAAAAAAAACAGGAATTCCTTAGCCACTCATAAACTATCAGATGTCTCCCAAGAATGGCAGCTGAGAGCTCGGTATCGCCTCTCTCTTGCATTCCTTTTGGCTCATCACGGATCAGTTGCCTTCTGTTCAGAGCTGCCACTATCTCCGAAATTTAGGAGATATCCCCGTAAATCGCTTGGGCATAGGAGTGCCAAAAATGTTTGGGCTTAGGGGTGCCAATGATTTAAATCCGACTCTACACTAACTGAAAGTTTCAATTCCATTTCCAAGTTGCTCCAGGGATATTGCAAATATGGTATTTTGGGGAACTGAATTCATATGGTGTCTTTTTAGTTAGCCCTGCCCACCTCCCCAACAAATAGTTCAACATTCAATTGCCTGCTCCCCTCAAAACTCTCTAAAAGCTTCCACTTGATACCCAAACTATTCCCGAGATATATCAATTTCATAAGATATACAAGTGCGGTATGCCAGTGTGGCAATAATAAGGATTATTATTCATCAGCATTCATTCCGCAAACATCTAAATACACAGGCAGTGAAATAACTTGAAAAACCAGTTCCTTTTGACAAGAATTGTCATGTTAAGTAGAAATCTTACTTTATAAGACATGCTATGTTAAGTGGAAATTTTGTGAGGATAATTACAGTCACTGGAATAGTTACTCGGATGAATTTGTGAGGCTCGACCCTCACAGAAAGATAAGTAATATTTCTAATTATTATAACCATATTTCCGGATTAATTATGACTTCTGTTAATTTATCTGAAACTCTACAAGAAATTAATCGAAAATTGAACGGAATAGAAATAGTTTCGTCGCAGGTTCAAGAACTTAGAAACGACCTATCTGCTATTTCGTCACGAATTGATTCGACAGTAGAGAAGTTCTCGGAGGATACGTCACAATTGAAGTAAGATTACCTAAGTTTCGACGCTGAAATGTCGGCTACTAACGTAAAATTGCAAAGACTAGAAAATGAGTCTAAAAAGTGTAATTTGGTCCTGTATAATTTCGATCCTACAAACAAAGGTTCTTCGTTACGAGAAGATGTAATGAAAGCACTGAACTTACATGTGCCAAATTTAAGGCTGAAAATGATGGACATTAGAGACATTTTTCGGCTAAACGCTAAACAAGGCAAGCAACCGGTGATGGTTAAAGTTTACAAGCGGTTACATTCGTGATACTATATTGCGTTCAAGTGTGCACCTGCAAAGGGCGGGTCTTGGTGTTAGTCCCGATTAAACAGAGCGTGAACTCTCTATCCGAACCCGCCTAAAGCCTTTTCTTGAACGGGCTAGAGGAGGAAGTAGAGAAGCAAGACTAAGAGGGACGAACTTATATATTGGTCAACAGTGTTCTATGTATATCTTTGGTAAGCAGTCTGTAGTCGAGGTTACGAATGCCCCTAATATAGAGTCATCAGTGAGTACCATGACCCATTTTAAAGAAAATGTTGGACAAAAGTTTCACCGTGAACCTGGGTCTTTATCAGTGCCGCAAAAAAAGTTTAGTAAAGAGTTCGGTTTCTGAAAATAATCGATTTAACCTGGAAGAACCTTGCAATTCAAGATCGCGTTCAGGATCTTTATCCTCAATTCAATCTTTTTTTAGTGTAGTGGAGGAGCTTAGTAGTGATAATGAAATAAATGGGATGAACAGTGAAACTCCGGTTATTAAAAAAGGCTCCAAATCAACTTTTGTCGGGCCTGTGGGGGCTCCCAAACGTAACAGCCAACAAATTATTAGTCCAGATAACCACCTAAGACAGAAGAGCAAGTCGGTTAAAGCTGACGACCCTAAAAACATGGAGCCTAGGCGGCTATTTAACCCCGTCACAACCCATTGGCTCAGATAGTGGATAGGATAAGCAGGGCCATGGCGCAAATTACGAGCGTCATTTAGCGCATTGGAATGTTCAGGGTTTTTCGTATCTTAAAGTAGAGGGTCTTCTTAAATGTCGTGATTTTTCAGTTGTATCATTAGTAGAAACGTGGCTGGAAAAAGAGGAGAGAATAGAAGGTTTTTCTTATTTTGGATCACAAAGAAAGCGATCACAGAATGGTAGAACTTATGGAGGAGTTGCATTATTGATAACGAATAGATGGCGAAATGTATCTCGGTTGAAAAGTGCTTAATGTAATCTAGTGTGGGTGCGTGTATCCTTTGGTAGTAACTCGTTTATCTTTTGTTCAGTGTATTTACCGCCTGAAACTAGCACTTTTAGTGATGAAGATACCTGGGAGATATTAGAAAATGATATGGATCGTTTTTCAGAACAGTTTCCGTCTGATTGTTTTATTTTTCTAGGGGTTTTTAACGGATATACAGGGGAGGACGAAGGAGCTCGTGAGGAGGAGGTGGATCTCTAACTAGAAAAAATGAATGGATCTTATATGATTGAGCCGCCGGTTGTGAGGTGGAAGAGTTAAGATGGTCATAGGAAAAAGAATAATTGGGGTAAAAAATTATTGGATTTTTGTGGTAAGCAGAATTTGGTTATTTTTAATGGGAGGACAGGGAAGGATAAAGGAGTGGGGGTTTTTTACATGTTTTTCGGGTAAATCTCCAAGTGTTATAGATTATGGGGTTGTTAGTCTGGGACTTCTTTCTTGTTGTGTGGATTTTGAGGTGATGGCGCTGGCTGAGTCGGATCACGTGCCTATTAGGGTTGAATTAGGAGGGTAGGATGGGCTGAGAGCCGGAAAAAAAATTTAGGATTTAGGGAAAGATGGGTAATGAGCTTGAATGGAGGGAAGGTTTAAGGTTTGATAATGATAGTGAGGAGAAGCTGAAAATGGTACTAGTTGAAGATAGAGGGATGGATTCATTTATTCAGAAGAGTGAGTATATGGCAAGGGAAGGGGATATAGCAGGTTCTGTTGATTTTTTGTCGGGGGTTTTGTATAAGATAGGAACTAAGGTGGTACGTAGGAGAAAAAATGGTAGGAGTACTGGTTTGATGAGTTTTTTTGATTAGGAATGTGAGGAAAAGAAGAATGAGGTTTTAGTAGATTTTAGATTGCTTAAGGCTAGTAGTACAGTTGATCTGGAAAATAATTTGCAGTTTTTAGGGACAAGCGAAGAGGATATAAAAGGCTACTTAAGTTGAAGAAGAGACGTTTTGAAGAGGAAGAGAGTCAAAAAATACGGGTGAAATTTAGCGTGAATGATACAACGGAGTTCTGGAATTTAATTAGGAAATCAACAGAAAATAGAACGTTGCCTGATTCAGTCCCTCACGCCGATACCTGGCCAGAATACTTAGATTAATCTACACCGAAGAGGACGAAGAGAGAGCTGATGAGGAGATGGATAGCTTAGAAGAGACAGCCGATTTTGAGTTAGATTCAGAGGACGCTAAACTACTGGAACCGGTTGGACAGGAGGAAATATGGCACGCCTTGAAAAGCATGAGAGGGAACTCAGCACCGGGCATCGACGGAGTACCAACTAAGCTGTTGAAATGGTCAAGGGCATGGAAACTGCTAGTGTTTGCATTGGTATTTTCGACAATTCCAAGTACACCTCTAGGGCCACAATATTGGCAAATATCTATTGTGATTCTATTATTTAAGAAAGGAGAAAGAAACCTACACAAGAATTACAGCGGAATAATTTTATAAAGTTCTATCAGTAAGTTATTTTGTAGAGTGCTGTCTAATGGGATGGATAAAGACAGGATGGATAAATGGGATTCTAGGCCAATTTTAAGCAATGTAGGCCTTAAACAGGGATGC
This sequence comes from Artemia sp. Qi Xiang Cuo, assembly GCF_049724085.1. Lineage (NCBI taxonomy): Eukaryota > Metazoa > Arthropoda > Branchiopoda > Anostraca > Artemiidae > Artemia > Artemia sp. Qi Xiang Cuo. Next base: position 15,980,394 of record NC_142809.1, on the reverse strand, counting down.
ACTCTATCATCATGTTTGTTTTCTCTTATTATTAATGATATTGAGAAGTATTTTAGAAATAGAAATGTCCCTATGTTAAAATTAATGTCGCTGGAGCTGTTTTGTTTATTATTTGCAGATGACATAATATTGCTTGCGAAATCGGCTCCGGATTCGCAAAAGATGTTAGAGATTTTGGATAGCTATCTGGGGACTAAAAAATTAGTTGTAAATATTGATAAATCAGTTACATTCGTTTTTGGAAAAGAAGAAAGGGAAAAGAATAAGCTTTACTTTAAAGGGAAAGAGATGAAAGAAATTAAGGATTTTATTTATTTGGGATGTAAGTTTACAAGTTCAGTGAAGTGGAGTGATTAGGTGCAAATAGCGAGTTGGAAGGGTCAGAAGGCTTCATGGGCGTTATTGAAGAGTCCCCTTAGGCATCTAGGACCGGCAGATATTAAGCTACAGAATAGAATTTTTGAGACAAAGGTAGGCCCAATATTGAGTTACGGTGGCGAAGTTTGGGGGTTTTAAAAGGGGGAAAAATAGAGAGAATTTATTTAGGACATTTCAGGAGATTTTTAGGGCTAAGCGGGAAATTTAATAGTCTGGTGTTAAAGGGTGATCTAGGATTGTTTTCATTGAGGGTAAAAAGGTTAGTTAGAATGATGGGATACTGGGAAAAGATGATTCATTTACCGAATAATAGTTTAGTAAATGTAGCATATCTGCACGTGTTACAGGATAGAAGGAAAAGTTCATGGGCTTCCCAGATGAAATCAATCTTAAATAGTTGCGGGTTATCAGGTGTTTGGAATGAAGGGAAAGGGATAGGACTGGAAGTAGGAAATGTATCAAAATTAGTAAAGGGTGTGCTTGAAGATCAGGAGATTCAGAAATGGCAATGTGAAGTCGCAGCCTCTGTGTCCCTTGGTATTTACCGGCAATGGAAGGAGGTCTGGGGATATGATATTTATTTTAAAGCGGGTTTAAATAGTGAAGAAATTAAGTGGTATATATCAGGGAGGGGTAATTTTCTAGCACTTGGAGAAAGGAGGAAATATTTAGGGAGGGTAAGGGTACTCGTGCCCTATGTGTGGAGAAAATGGTGAGGATCTGCTTCACTTCATGGCCCTTTGTCCCGAATTACAGGATTTAAGGAAAGAATTATTTTTTTATAATGTGGGGACAAGTGAGTGGTTGGTTTCAGTAATGGGATAAAAAAATTATGGGACAATAAGAATGATAGCCAATTATATAAAATCGGGTATGTCACATAGAGATAGATTTTTGTAAAGGGGGTGGGGTGAGTGTTGAAATTATTGTTGTATGTGTGTAAGTTGATTTCTTGTTTGTTATTTTTTGTAGTCATGGCCCTTAATAGATGTAACATACAATTATCTATGTATGTTATTTTAATGGTATTGCGTGCTTTATTATGTTTTTGTTTTGTTTTGTAATTTTGCGTTGTTATTGTTACATAGGCTACTATACTTTGCTATGAGTGTTATAATCATGTGCTATTATTTTGTGTGATTTTCCATTTTTTTGCCATGGCCCAAAGCGGGATTTATTGCAATAAATATCTATCTATCTATCTATCTATCTATTGCAGATACGCCATTTTCATAATTAACTAAATAAACTTCCCGAAAAAGAAGTTTTTCAAAGAAAAGTAAATAGGTATATTAAACTTAAAACCAGAGGAAATAAATTCCTATAGCAATTCAAACTCAAAACAACCAGCAATTACTATTCAAGAATAAATGAAACCCAAAACGAAAAGAAATTAAATAAACAACCACAGCGAACATACAGATAACGGGAAAAATAAATAAATATAAATGCAATAAAATGAATAAATAAATCTTAAAACGAGTAATAATTGAATCAAATATACAAGTGACACTTAAAATTGAACAAAAATCTCTCAAAACTGAAGTTTGGCTACTATCCCCTTCTCCCTCTCCTAGCCATACAAGTCTAATGCCTATTCCGTCATTTGCGCTTTACGAAAACAAATTCGGCCCTCCAAAGGTAAAAGTACGTATCTACACTTTTCATTATTTCGATAAATCACGGCTCAAAGTTTGAGTACTTTTGAGAGCTTCAAATACGGTTTACGGTGAAACTGGACACTGGCTAATTCTGGAAATTAGTTAAATAGGTAAACAAATATGGGGATTTCATATTTTTAAGTAAAATTTTCTATTATTACTGCCCCGAAGCCTGAAACAGTAGATACGTACTTTTATCATTGGACCGTTACTCATATAAAGAGGCGCTCTCAAAAGGTAAAAGTGCGTATATGACATATACGTACTTTTACCTTTGACTCGAGACTCGAATTCGAATGAAGTCCCAAAGGTAAAAGTCTGTATAAAACATAAAACGCACTTTTACTCTGCCCAAAACCCCGTATCTATGACGTATACCGAAGGTTAAACCACGTATGAAGCATGTACAACAAGTCATTTTTTTATTCAAATAATTAGAAGTTAAAAAATAAAAAAAATAAAAAGAAATCACTGAAATACTGCAGGCAGCTAAGAAACACAGCCGTGCTTCAGCAAATCGACAGAAGCTGTTGATGAAGGCATAGTGCGCCAAAATGTACGGCGATTCTCATTCATAAAAGGTACAAGTTTTTCTAAGATGGCCTTTTTCTTTTCTGGCTTTACCCCCTTGCGCCAAGAATCGGATCTGGCAAAGGATACTTTGCCTCTTTGATTGTACTAACCAGCTTTTTTGGCACAAAACTTAGACTCTTTTCTTCACCCTCAGGGCTAGTTTTATAGAACAGTTCTGTTTTTCCCTTCTTAAAACAGACCTCACTGAACTCATCAATGGTCACGCCCAAGTTCTTCATGACGATGCCAGGAGCTTTTAAGCTTTTCCACTGGCAAAAGTCTTCTATGTCCATTTTCACGGCTTTCGTGAATTTTCTACTTTTTCTATGGTGTCGCACAAATCCTCAAAGTCAAGAACATCCCTTTTTCGAATTCGAGACTCAATCGATCCGTGTATGGAGTCAGCCCCCATGTGCGTATGGCCTTTCACTAGATACTTGATACGAATCGTTTCAGGTCCTCCTTCACTGTTGACTATCAGTACAAATTCACTAAAAATTGTCCAATTTTTGTTCTGGGCACAGCAATTGTCAGTATAAAAAATGAAGTGCAAGATATCCCTATTCATCTTTAAGACCTTGTGGAAGGCTCTACCTATATCAGGTGCATCACGTCCTTGTCGAGATTCGTTCCAAACAACGCAAAGGTTCTGGTTTTGTTGGGTGGCCTTAACGGGGGCAAACGTCTCATTAAAACACACGAGTCTTGATAGAAAAAAGGCCTCCTTTCTGCTGTGCATGATGGGAAGCAATAACACTTTTTGTAGGTCCACGGTGAACAACATGGTAGTTGAATCTTTTTCGTATTTCTGCTTATCTTCAGAAAATGCTTTTGAAACCTGTTCAACAAGATCTATGTGCTTTCTGTACAGTTCAGTCTCTTTCTCGGTTGCCTCACCATTTGTACCAGGAGTTCTCGCAGCCCCTACTTTCTCTTTTAATAGTGTGCAAATGTCACAGCTGTCACTTTGGGGCATGCACAATGATACTTTCATACCATTAAGAATCTTCCTATATGTCTCATCACAGATTTTATTTGCTGGATATTTTTCATTAAAGTCTTCTGCCATAAATTTGTAGCTCAAATCACGAGAAAGGTACCGAACATTTGGAGCGTGAGCTCGACGATAGTGTGGAATTGCTGGCTGAAAGCTTTCAATGTGCTGCATCACAAGGCTTCGATCAACTTTGTTTGGTGGCCCTGCCACTTTATGGCCCCTTCCGTCCTTGAGCTCATTCCCAAGAGCATCCCTTTCAATTTTTGACTTGATTGTAAAAATCACTCTGTCATTCTTGCCTAATCCTAGACAACCAAGGAATGTAGACTTGCAAACTGGCAAGTTTTCAATTTTTGGGGTAAGTGTGGGGTCGTCATTCGAATTTCTGGGAAGGCTGTACCTACCTGTAGTTTTTTTTCTACACGCAGCTTCTGGGGCAATAGTCCTTCTTTTAACTGGTAGGAATGTCAGCAAAGAAGCGAGCCACATTTGTCTTGATTTATATTCTTTGCTCCAACATGTGTCATAAATTTTCCTGAATTCTACACTGGAAAACTTCAAACATGAGTTTGTACATTTGTTAGATTTACAGCCAGGTTCGTCAGGAAATGGATACTTCTTAACATCTCTTTCAAATTTATCTTTTTCTGAGCGAACTCGTTTTGGAGTAAGGTCAACAATAGACCTTCCTTCTCCTCCACCATTTTCTTCACGTCTATTTTCTCTATCTTGTCCCACAGACCTTGCTGCTACAGCGTCAATTACACACATGACATGGTCTGAGGAATCAGGTTCACAAACAGCATTGTTGCTTTCATTAGATGGTTGATTGTCCAAATTTAGCTGGTCATCTTGGGTCTCATAAGCTGCTGCATCCGAAGCCGAATCTTCCAAGGGCAGGAAAGGATCGGTAGGAAAATGGATCAGATTGTACTCTGGATGATCTGATGTAAGATCATTACTGACCGAAAGAGGAACTAAATCTGTAAAGAGCTTTCTCCTCTTCTTCAAAGTTGTCTGCCTTTCATCATCAGAAGACCCAAATGTCCCTTCAACGTCCTCCCAGTCAATATCAGACTCATCACTATCACCTCTACTTAAATCTTCTTTTTCGAATTCTTCATCAGCAAAGTGTTTTAACTGTGCCTTAGTTTTAGCTTCTCCATCAGTGGTGTCCCTTGATCGAGAATGTCCAGAAAAATTGGGTGATATGTCTGTTGTTTGATTTATCTGGATCAGTTCTGGGGGGGAACAGGAACGAGCTCCTCGTTGCTCTTCACTGGAAGAAGGCAAGTCGGTATTTGAAGTTGATGCCTCATTTGTACTTGCTAGAGATGCCAATGTCATGAAAAATAGGAATTCTAAGAACTTGTTATCAACCTTGATTATCTCAGATGAAAGAGGGGGTTCTAGGGCTATTTTGATACATTTTTTTTTGTTTCTAAGGTAAGCAATATTTAGAGGCCCTCAATTTTTCTCAATGTTGTAATAGTTGACCAAACTAATCCCTGATTATCTCAGATGACAGAGAAGGTTCTAGGGGTTATTTTGATGCATCCCTTGTTTTTTATTTTATTTCAAAGGTAAGTCATGTTTGTAGGCAATACTAAAAAAATGGCTTTAGGTGGTTGGTTGGTAATTTGGTATGACGCTGCTCTCCTGTACTAATTCGACAGCTACATAGCTAGCTGTGTAAACTGGTTGTAGCGGGTCTGTTGTACCTACCTGGTAGTACAGATGGGGTTTTACCAGAGGGTTTAGGCCTACTTGGAGAAAAGGTTCCAAAATAGCATGAAGCAAAATTTTCTTACCTTAAATCTCTTTCCTTTTGTATAACCAACGCTCTCTGTAAATTTAGAAAGCCTCTTGACATTCTATGCCAGTACTCTTTAATAGCTCAGAGTTGCTGGTTGTTCAGCTCTGCTCTGGTAAACAAACAATGATGATTGTGCTGAATCATGACATATACGTACTGTGACCTTTGGTTTCCTTTCTCATTTTAATGTGCCGGCCAAAGGCAAAAGTACGTACCAAGGGTGAAAGTACGTATCTACACAGATACGTACTTTTACCTTTGGATGCGCCCAGAAATTTTTCAGATACGTACTTTATCCATATGCTATTTCCGTTAATATTTGGACTAGAGCCTTCTTACATATACCATTCGATTCAGCACATTTTTTTTAGTATGGTGGTGGCATTAAGTCGAGAAGTGAAAAATTGTGCATATACGTACTTTTACCTTTGGAGGGCCGAATTTTATTACAAATATTTTCTTTTATAATTACAACATTGAAAATAAACATACAAATTATATTAAAATTTTCGAATTAAAGTGGATTTTTAGTTATCAGTATATCAAACATTCAGTTTATTTTTATTAGTTCCTTTCAAGGACTTTTGAAGAAACATACATAGTTTTTAACAAAACGTTAATGACACAATAGGCTTTAGATTTTGATGGCTATGGGATTGTACTTTACCTTCTACCGTCTTTATCTTACTATTCCTTTGCTCTATCTGTTATCTTCGTTTTTTTCGTTTTTTGCTCTATATTTTTCTTCGTTTTTTTCTAATTGATCCTCCCATCCTTGAAATGAATACATACCTACTTGGCTGTCTAGATGGTTAGCTTTTTTAGCTTGTAGTGAACAGACTGGTATTATAACATAATTTCTCTATTATATGTTCTCACTGCTCCCCTTGCCCTTAAAACAAAGTCCCTACTTACTTTCCTCTCTCAAGGAACATTTTTTGAGTATTTTATGATCAATGAATTAGTGTCAAGGCATGATTTATTTTATTCAAAATTTTAAGTACGTATTGACTTTTCCAAACTAAACCTTTAAGACTTGTAGCTAACATTGATACAAAGAAATTCAAATTTTTTTAATTTTGTCAATAATTTCAGTATTCCAATTTCAATGTTGTTATTTTTTTTCAAAACTTTATGTGTATTTTAACTTTTTTCTATATCATGCCTCGAATGCTTAAACTAATATTTGTGCATAGAACAAAATTTATTAGATTATCTCAAGTTTTCTAATATTTTACTCAAAATTTTCAGCGTATTTTAACTTTTTTAAACCCAAAACCTTAGTGCTAAAAATAATTCTTGTATATGTTCAATATCGTAGAGCCTGATTCGGGAGTTATTTGCAAAGTCCCTGTAAACCAAGTTTAAAAAACATCATAGATATGCAAAATAAACATTTGCTAATCCAAAAACCAATGCCAGTTTTTCGCCATTTGCAGATGTAATAACGTCATCCTACCCGCCCTCAATTTGGGCACGGTATTGTGTAAAAAAATATTTTGCCTTTTTAGTTGAATTTTATCTACCATTCGTGCAATATCTGATTGTGTTTTTTTTATTAATTTGATAATTATTGTGCGTAACACTACAAGGGAAGGTAATAATGATCCATGTTGAATAAGCAAAGTCTACGCCTGAAAAATACATAAATTAGGTCTTCATCAGACACGTAAGAATGGTATTTCTTGGGGGGGGGGGATACTTCAGAAAATCTTTGGAAATCATAGGAGCAATATCGAAACTTTGGGAAGGGAGGGGGGTCTAAAATAACCTCTGTGTATGGGCTTGACCACAGCGCATACCAAGTTTCTTCATAAATAAAAACACTAATGAAAATATTTGTTAGTTTGCAAAAATAAAACTAAAATGGATTGCAGAAAACAGGCCCAAATTCAGATTTATGTCGTGGGTGGGCGACATAAACGCAACTTGGTCTCCTCAATTCGTTGTTTTTTTCACTTCTTCTCCCGTAATTACTGTAAAGTCCGACTTCTGGGTGATGGCACATGTCCCTGTACTTAAGTAGTATTTTGATATTCTAGTCTCTATTGTTACAAAAAAATCGACTTTTTTAATAATATAAAAAGTCAAACATTAACAAATCGAAACTACCACGAAGGAAGAAATCATATCTAAAGTAAATTAGACAATTACACTTTACTCTGAAGAGCAAATACACTAAATGAATTGTGTTTCTTGAAGAATTGGTTGAAGAAAGTTAAATTTTGATTTAAAGAGTAATGTTTGAGGGGGCAGAAGCCCTCCTCATATTTAGGGTCTCTGTGTATGACATTAAAAGGAGCATAAAATAAATAAAAAACAGGCTTTTTCAGATAAAAGTAGAAAAAATGAGCAGAAATTACTTCGCACATGAGGGGGAATACCCTTTCCGTAACCCACCGCTCTTAACGCTTAAGGACTTTTGTCTTTGACGCCTTAAGAACAACTTTTGAAACAAAAGTCCATCCATAAATACTTTCAGTATAGCACTATCAACCTTTAGCATAAAGAGTGGGGGTTTGAGAAGGGGGTAATGCCTCTCATACACCTGCTCCCAGCCCTATTTTTTACATTCAAGTTAAACATTTGTACCATAATGCTTCCAGAATGTTAATTAATCTTGAAAAAGTGCACCGCTCCAAATATTTATTTGGAGAGGAGGGAAATGCTACTTCAAAATGAATCATAATGTCATCATTTCCATGGTTTTCAAGTTTAGTTATTTTAAAAATCTTTCCCCTTATAGGAATGTCTCCTATTAATCCTGGTGGTGGGGGGGGGCTTAGGGTCAATATCCACTGGGTAACGAGAAGTCATTAAAATTTACATATAATATGGAATAATAGATTTATTCCAGTTGAAATTTTTATTAGAACACCAACCCTTACTGTACTTAGTCGCCCCTCCTTGGAAATTTTATGGTAGAACTCAAGGTTCCATCACCCACCTCTCTATTTGTGCCATTAAGCACAAAAATTAAATGTCTTATGTTACAGAGGATTTTTTTGCAATAGGAGGGATTCCACCCCCTCCAAAACAAACTCCTCGTTTTTCTATCTTAGGGCTTGCGAAGGGTTAAAAAAAATTTAGCTACTGTTTACGGCCTCAGGCATACTCCCCACCTACACAAAGATTCGCAAACGCCCCTCCATAATAGGCGACGGGTAATTATATGTAACTGGGGATAGTTATATCAAGTTTCAACTGAATCAACGTAGTTCAATGAAGCTTTAAAATAAATGTTTATACTAACCGTTTTTCTTATTCATTTTTTTTGGTATCATCAGGAGTGAATACGCCACTGCGAAGGATTACTGCCTCTGAAACTGGGAAGGTGTATAGTTTTTCAAAAATCGATTGGGAATTTTTACTCAATAGTGTTTTGACGCTTTTGGCCGAAATTGAGTTTTTTACTACAAAATGGCGAAAAGCTTCACTTTGCACTGGCACAATCATTTTAGCTGTATAAAAGGGCACAATAACTTTTAATTAACTTTCTAATGGGGATATTCGTTCGATACGAAGACTTTGGGAAAAACAAACAAACAAATAAACTCGGTTCTGTAGTCGTTTTTTTTTCGGAAAAACCAAAAATTTGGCGTTTTTGTATATAAAGACTTTATATATAGAAACCTCTGCAAGAAGGCTCTCTAATATGCTGAACTTGATGGTGTAATTTTCATCAGTATCAGCCACCCCTTGGGGGTGTTTGGCATTTTTTCAAAAACTAGGCAAAACGGCACTGGTGCATTATACGGACACATCTAAAAAGTAAAGTTTTGTTAATTCTAATGAAATAAAATTAAAAAGGATGAATATATATTAGTTTATAAATAAATTTTGGCTGTATATTTGCACATTAGGGGAGTCGGGTAAAGCATACCATATATTAAATACGTAACCTAACCTAGCCTAGGTACCTTCCTCCCCCTCCCCCCTAAACCCTCAAAAACAACAGTTTAAACATCGTAAACGCAATGAAAACTACTCTTTGCGTTTCATTTCTACATAGCGGTCTCTTGAAAATAACCAGTCTGGCGGGTTTCGTCTCTTATTAGTATATAAAAGTGTACGTTTAAGGCACCAGTACCGGAAAACCTTCTTGGGTTTACCACTTTTGATGGGTACCCCGCATATTTATGAATTATCCAAATTTTGAATTACCGTTTAAACCCAATTCTTTGGATGTGTATATTGTTATCAGAACTCCTTCTTTTTAAGTTTCGGTTACTATTAAACAAGTCACTTATTAATTACAGTTCGCTGCCACGAAATCTTTGATTAAATGAAAGAAAACTAAAGAAAGTGATGTTTTTTATTAAAGTAAATAATGAGGTAAAACTAGATAAACAAAACCACCCATAATATTAGGGGTAGTGTGGCAGTTGCTGTTATCAGCCCCGTTGGTCTTTGCACTAAAATTTAATTTGGGGTTTACTTTAAACTTAATGAAATGGAATAAATAAAATCAAGTGATAATTGTACGAGTTTTGTTTATGCCTTTCAACACATTCGAACTAAAATTAAACGGTTGGAAGTTTGTCTTACTTATAGCCCTATATTTTCGTCCAAGTGCAGGATATATGGAAGCTAATTACTCACTATAATTAATAATTGAGTAATGAGTAAATGCTAGGATCACTGAGTAATGAGTAATGAGTAAATGCTAGGATCACTGTATATAAATAATATAACAGTAAGATCATGGGTTAGTGATTTTTGGCACTACATCCTCGGCGTGTACAAACAGCTCCTCCCATTTAATCTGTAATTAGCGGGTCAGTGTACAATTTTGAAGCCAAGTTTCGCGTTCAAGAGAAATCTGACTTGTGCTACCCGTGAAAAAATCGTATGTCGCTTATATTTATAGTTGTTTAAATGCTCTCCGTAGCACTTGCATCTCGGGAGCACTTGAATAATCGTACTGTGTTATATCTCTATACAGTGGCTAGGATTAAGGAAGCATGAGGACAGGGGAGAGGAACTTTGCTTTAAAGCAAGCTTAATAAGGAGCAACTAAAGTAGACCATACCCAGGATTTTTTTCGGAGGGGGTTTTGCTCAAAAAAAATTTAGGGGGGGGGGGTTACACAAAAAAATCCAAAAACGTTTACAAAATTTGTTAATGTCCATTTTTGTTAAGTTTTTACGAGTCAGAGAAACATTTCGGGGAAGGGGAGAGGTTCAACCCCCCCCCCCTGGATACGGCCTTGCAGCAAGGGGAAACTTTTTACCGTTTGGTGATAGGAGAAAATATCTAGGAAAGGCGAAGTCGAAGTTAGGTCCTTACTTTTGTCCAATGTATAGGGATGGGGAGGATGATTCAATTCATTTTTGTTTTTTCTGAACAATTAAATGGTCTGAGGGGTAATTTTTTAAGGGAGGGGGAATACAAAGGAGGAATGGCTGGATGTAATATTAAGTGATAGAAATTTTACGGGGATTAAAACGTTGGGTAAGTTTGTGGGCACAGGTGTAAGACATAGGGACCATTTCCTAGAATTTATTCGTAATTTAGTCTGGGTTTAAGGGTGTGTATTCGTTCATGATTTATATAGTGTTATATTTTCTGTATTAGCCATGGATCCTAAAGGCTTTCAAACTTGATAAATATCTTATCATATCATATCATATTAAACCATTTAGAAAATTTATTATTTGACTATTTAAGTGGGTAAAAAAAAATTTTTAAGTATAAAATAAATCCAGTAAATTAGAAAAGGAGCAAGAGGTTGAGGGTGGTAGTACGCGAATTTTTTAGGGTAGTGCTCGTTTGTTTTAGGCTCAGGTGGCACCCTTTACTTTTATAAGACTAAGTTTGATTTTTTATTAAAGGGTCTACAAAATATGATATCTACCCTCTGACAGTAATTTTATCGGCCATTTTGTCTAATGTAGCACTAAACTTTTCTAATCACTGAATATTATATATAAAATAATATTCTAAGTGTAAATGCAGCAAAACTCAGAAAATTATCTACTTTTTACTTTCAGGTATCTTATGGAAATCGTGAGCATAGATGACAGCCTAAAATGTCTTGGGTTCTAATGGTTCTATTTGTTTATGCTAGCCAGTTAAAGCTGTACAACACTTTACCTTCAGAAAAAGTTCAACGTAGTGTAAATGAAACAGGTAGCTTCCCATTTATGTTCATTTCATAATTTACACAAATATTTGTGAAAAGTATTGAATCACAATTAACTTTATTTCAGGTATGTGATCAAGGTCGCTGAACAACCCCCCACCTCCCTACTCCCACATCCCCAAGAGTGTTTCTGTATTTAAGTAATGTCATGTTTTGCTATTTATAATACCTTTTTCACTAGTCATAATAGCGGTTGGGCCATTCTATATTAATAAAGCCGAAAGGCTTTTTTAAAGTACCGGTACCAAGAAAATCAAAATAAAAGCAACCCCCCCCCCCCACTGTACCCATCTTAGGTCTATTCGGACCTTAAAACCACTTTTTTCTAAGATTTTGTTTTTAATTAATTGAAATAAATGAAATCCTTAGGGAAAAACCACATTTTCGTCAGTGTTGCCATGTTAAACAGCAAAAATAAAAAAGCAAATTAATTAGCTAATTTTGACAATGCTTTTTGTCCGTAAAAATCAAAACATTAACAGTCTTTTGATTTTCAAAAAGACAGTTAGAGCTTAAAAGAAAAACTACACATTTTAAGCTGTTTGGTACTATACATTCTTAGCTTTTTTTGTAGATTTTCCACCCGTTTTCTTTTTTTAACATTTTACCTCTGATGCTACCAAAAAATTTCCACTTATGCCAGTGCCACATCATAGTCACATCTATCGATAAGGAAAGCAAAATTTCATGAATGACAAGTAAGTTTTCTTGATTTTAGCGTCAAATTTGTATTTAAAAAGCAAAAAATTAAAATTGTCAGAAATTAGTTTAATGATTTTGCACCAACAGTAATTTGTGTCCAACAGTTCTTTACTAACATAAGTCTTCTTAACTTTTGTCAGATTCCTCTCCCAGATAGAAGAACCGCTGTTCTAAGTTTCCACCTTCTCTGATTTTAAAAATAATGCCTTAAACCTTGACTCTGGTTGGTCAACCAAGAAATTTATGATCGAAAGTTGAACAATGGTCAATTCCATAAACTTCGAACGGCGAACGTAATTGGCACTGTAGTCGTGCGTAATTTTGATTTTATCGACAAGTGTGACTATAATGTGGCAAGTGCATTATTCAATTCACAGAATCAGATTTCATTTGCATATTCTATATTTTAGAATATTTTAGAATTTTATATATGCTTGAGATTTTGCATCACATAGGTTTTATAAAGATCCAGAGAATGTTTGCCCTATGCTTTGATTTTTCACAAAATGAGTGCCTTTCTGTGGAAACTCGTTACAATTCAAAAATTTTACAGACACGGTATCGACAAGTATAAAAAATCTAATAAAGCTGCTTATTTGATTCCTTTTTACTTTTCTCTTTTAGGAATACAGGATTGATTCCTGGGTTTCAGAATCACTTCTCTCCAAAATTGAAAAAAGGAAAGCAAGAGGAGCAGCCCCCCCTAAAAACAAGCAATTATGTCTTTTTTTATTTTCATAGTCCTGAAATTGAAATTCATAACCTTTGCCTCCTTTCCTGACATACCCCCCCCACGCAAAGATCCTCCCACGCAACCCTCTCCTCCGACCCCCCCCTCCCAGCAGAAAAAATCCCTCCTGAAAATGTCTGTATACTTCCCAATAACCAATACTATATGTAAACAATGGCCAAGGTTCATAACTTTCAGCCCTTTCCCAGGGAACTGTGGGGGACTAAGTCATCCTCAAAGACATAGTTATTAGATTTTCGACTGCGCTGAACAAAATGACTATATAAAAATTTTGATCGGGTGACTTCGGGAAAAAATGAGCGTGGGAGGGGGCCAAGTTGCCCTCCAATATTTTGGTGACTTAAAAAGGGCACTAGAACTTTTAATTTCTGTTCGGATAAGCCCTCTCACGATATTATAGGACCACTGGATCTATACGATCACCCCTGGAAAGAAAGAAAATAATAAAAAATAAACACGCATCCGTGATCCTTCTTCTGTGAAAAAAAATACAAAATTCCACATTTTTGTAGATAGGAGCTTGAAACATCTACAGTAGGGTTTTCTGCTACGCTGAATCTGATGGTGTAATTTGCATTGAGATTTTGTCACAATTAGGGGGTTTTCCCCCCTTTTTTATCAAAAATAAGGCAAATTTTTCAGGGTAAGTCTCGTAACTTTTGATAAGTTAGACTAAATTTGATGAGACTTATATATTTGAAATTTGCATTATAATCCGATTCTTTTGATATATCTACTGGTATCAAAATTCCGCTTTTTAGAGTTTCGATTATTATTGAGCCAGGTCGCTCCGTTACCACGAACTGTTTGACAATCACGGTCGAAGTTAGTACATTTTGCCTCCTTGCATTTTAAGATAGGTGATCATATATTTTTGTAATTGATATCGTAATGTTTTGTTCTATGGTTTTTACTTCCCTGGCCTGGGAGAGAGGAAGGTCTGAAAGTTCTAATGAAGTGTCATTTGCATCGATAAAGTGAAAAAGGAGGGAAGGGAGGGGCCATAAGAACCGTGGTTCCTAGAGGAACCATCCGTCAAATATCCTGTAACCACTATTTTTACGCCACTATTTTATAATTTCCGATGGTTCGACCTTGCTAAATAGTATTTGTAGCTCAGAGGAACCATCCAGAAAAGGCGTGAGCTTGGGGTTGCCAGTGTCAATAGTAAAATACTAAACTTTCTGTAGCTAAATTACTAAATTTACTGTAGATACAATTAGTAAGATTGACTAAGTTCCTAAACCAATATCTTCTAGGGTTGCAATGGACGGATCTACATCTACCGCACCAAAAACAGTGGAAGATGAGTACTGTACAATTATGAAGAAATTACGTTCACACCCAAATTCATTGGCACAAGCTGTGAATTTGTTCTTTGTCCAGATGATACTTCTGACCTGAAAAACCTGGCAAGTAAAGATGAAGACCCATCTGATCCATAGTATGTTCCTCCTGATGAAGCTTTAGAAGAACTGCTCGAAGCTGAAATAGAAACCGGCCGAACTGAAGCCAACGACTGTAACAGTCAGGATGAGTCTCAAGCTAATGGAGGTGAAGAAATCCTACCACAAGCTTCAAGTATTCCTACTTCCAAACCAATGAGACGACGAGACATTACTTGGAGGAAAATTGATTTTATTCCACCAGACACTCTGTAGAGAGATCAGCTTCGAGTCGACCAAGAAGTGAGCGGAAAGACCCCATTGGAATATGTCAGGTTGTTTTTCAACAACGAAGTAATAAGCCACATACACGACCAGACGAATATATCAGCACTTCATAAAGATAGCAAGCAGTTAGGCGTTTCTTCGGCTGACATTGAGCGTTTCCTGGGAGTCCTTTCGTTTACAAGATTAGTGAAAATGCCCTCCTATCACAGCTACTGGTCAAACGAAACTCTTTACTCCGTGATGGCCGATGCTATGTCACGTGACAGATTTGAACCGATAAAGAAGTATTTGAATTTTGAATGACGATGTATCGCAGAAGCCTCCCGGAGAACCTGGTTATGACAAGATTTATAATGTTCATCCCCTGATAGAGAAGGTTCTAGCCAACTTCATCAAGATAAACCCAGAAGAACACCAGGTCATTGATGAGCAAATAGTTGTGACGAAGCAGCGAATGTCGCTGAAGCAGCACAATCCGAAAAAAAACACATAAATGGGGGTACAAGTTCATCTCCAGAGCAGGAATAAGCAGTTCTGTGTATGATCTAGAAATTTACACTGGCAAGGGATCAGTTTATAAAAGCCCCTTGGGGGGCTGGTGCTGAACTTGTCCTCTGACTTGCGAGGGGAATCCCAAACCACATGAACTACAAGCTCTTTGTACGACAATTGGTTTTCGTTACTAGACCTGGCCCAGACCCAAAATGACCAGGGTATACTTACACTAGCTACAGTTAGGGTAAACAGGTTAAAAGGCCGTGCTTTAGAACTAGATTGCAAAATACAAGCTCAAGGAAGAGTCTCGTATGACTGGTGGGTAGAGACGCAGTCAAATGTTGTAGCGGTGAAGTTGTACGATAATAAGGCAGTTCGCTTGATATCAAAATATGCAGCCGTGGATCCTGAAGATACCTGTGAGAGGTGGGAACTGGGAAGGCAAGCGAAAAGAGCATATAGAAGTGAAGAAACCACACTGTGTGAAGGAATGCAATTACTTTATGGGCGGCGTCGATCTTGCCGATATGCTGGCAGAGCTGTACAGAATTGACTTCAAGTCTCGAAACAAGTGGTGCGTGCAAATTTTCTTGTTCTTGTTTGACCTTTCCATTGTAAATGGGTGGATCCTGTATCGCAGGTGTCTTCCTACTGGAGAAAAACCCATGAACTTACTGCAGTTCAAAACGGACAGTGCACGCGCCTTACTGTCTGGCACATCCCCAGCAACACCTAAGAGAGGTAGACCAGTCGACGAAGCTCTATCCCCAAAGAAAAGAAAGTATAGTTGCCGTCTACCAGTTTCGATGAGACTTGACGGCCAGGAGCACTTTTCAGTTTGGATAGGCAGCAAATAGAGGTGCTGAGCTTGTGTTCAAGCCCACTCCAAGGTGAAGTGTATGAAGTACGAAGTGGCTTTGTGTTTCACGCCAAACAGGAACTGTTTCCCATCTTACCACACTAGTTAGGCGATCCGTGACTATGTGCTGTTACTGTCGGATGTTGCCTGTAGGAACCATTCTGTATTTTCTTCACTTTCATCAATGAAATTTTTCTTGACATTTTCGTTGCGGAATGACCTTAAATAAAGCACAGAAACAGGCGCATAGTTTTTTCCTCTCTTCTTTTAATATTCAGGCATCAAAGGGTTAATCAAAAAGTGAATTTATCCCAATTTATCCCAGCTTTTTAAAGATAGATATGCTTGTATAAACTTCCACTTAGCCAGTTCAAACAATCATACTTCATTTTCTCTGTCCTTGGCAAAATATTACAGTATAAATGAGCACCTTAGCCAGGATATTTGTTCTGGGAAGGGGTCAGAGCGGGGGGGGGGTTGGGCGGGGTGTGTGTGTAAAAACACATCAAAATTTTTTTTATGCATTTTGTTGGTATAACTTTACTTCTCGGCCTTCGGATAACTTTAATTCTCTGGACTGTGGAACAAATTAATTTTATATTAATTTTTCTATCCTGCTTGTTCTAGCAGGCGAGGGGAGGGGTGAGGTATAAAAACTTTAAAAGACGCAACAATATTTGTTTATATATATTTTCGTGGGTATAAGTTTAATTCTCGGTCTTGGTATAACTTTACTTATCTGAATTGTAGAAAAAAATTAACTTGATATCAATTTTTTATGTCCTACTTGTTCTATCATTCTTGTTACGCCACGAAATATCTAAGCTCGAAGACAAAACCATAGAGTGGATACAGAATCATAGTCAGGGGCACCTATTCAGGAATATATAAGGGGGCAAAGTGCATTTTTCAAAATCTGGGGGAGGGCAATAACTGTTTTTAAATTTTTCAATGAAAATGCCAAAAATGGTATTTTTGAGATCAAACAGGGGATAAAAATTAAGGGGGTACTTGCCCATCTTCTATTCTTTCCCCCAAAAATAATGTTTCCTGATCATGGGAATACTGAAGGTAGACATTTGTGTACATCTACAGTAGTAAGTTTGTATACCTTCTTGCAAGCAGCTTGACATATCTTGCGTTAAGTTATTAATGAAAATGTCCTTGGGCAGCATTTTAACGTTAGGATTTTTTTTACCTTGCAGTGATGATATTAGTTCTAGTTTGTTAATAGCTAATTATCTTCTAACTTTCACTTCTCCTATCACAATGGAATTAATTAATTTCATTAATTTCAGTAACTGACGGCCAAGACGAATTTGCCAATTCTTCTATGGTTGTAATACGAGACTCACAAGAAAAAGCAGATCAATTGCAGGTACGTAGGCAAAAACAAAAATTAAAAGAATTTAGGCATGAAAGAGCAAACCACAATCCTCGACATTCAAGATGTTCTGAACCACGAACAATTGTATTTATATCAAATTATATGTCTAGTCTACGTCATTGACAGCCAGCATGTGGCGAACATGTGGCCTAGGGTGTAGTTTCTTGATGAAAAATCAAGCGTAAAGGAAAAATACGTTAAATGAAAAATTGGCTATAATCTACTTCAGGTAAAGAATTTTTGAAAAAAATCGTATCCCCCCCCCCCCGTGCGTCTTTCTCTCGTATCCTTCTATCCGTCTTAAATTTGGTCTCAAACACGGAAAAATAAATAAAAACTAAAGTTTCTAGTCTTTGTGTCTAAATACTAATTCAGGGCCTTGACTCACAACAAAGCTACCTTCAGGATTGGGCTAGGGCGTGGCCTCAGATTAGCCCCCATTTACACCCTCAGCCACCTCCTCTGGTTTTTACCTAGTGCTTATTGGGTGCAAAAGACATTATCCCGCGTTTGACTGGGCAACCTCTTGAGTGGCAAGTTCAGAATTGAACTGTTCTCTTGAAGGGGCACTCGGACATGGATACCACCTACTTAATCCTCTGTATCGTTTCCCTCAATCCTCAGCCAGAGACACACCGCGGCGATAAACCCCTTAACGACTTACTTCTACCTCAGGTATATTACCCTCATCAACGTCCCTCACTCGTCACTTCAGTGACATACAGAAGGTCGAGTGGTCCTCAAAAATTGGGTGGGGGGTACTTAGATGTATTCAATCCTCGTATAAGGGCTTTGGGAGCTGGACTTAGCCAAAAAGACTGGATCGGCCCAGAAACCCACATAGGTGACTGGTTGGGAATTCCTTGACGTCTCCAGCCTACGCTTTCTGGTTTATCTCCATGGTCCCCCTCCAATCCCAGCTCAGGGCTTAGGAGGTCATCAACCTCCAGCAACCAATAAAAAGACGGCACTCTCAGGGGCACCAATCGAAGGTGGCTGTACGCCTAAAGCACAAGCACACACAAAAAAAAAACAAGAAACACAGGATCCTCCACAAGCACAAAAAAGTATAATATCATTTGTATGGTCGTGCCGAAAACCGTAGGATATATATATTTTTTTTTTATAAATGAGTTCAAAAGTGAAAAGATGTCTCTAGTGGCTTTATATCCACTGTTTTTGAGACTTGTTTAGTTTGTAGAAGTTAGGGGAGATTGAAACAACTGTGGCAAAACGGTAGATCTAACTCGGGGTCTACCTAACAAAATTTCAGGAAATTCAGGCCTCTCGAAGTCTCAAGACTTTTACAATTATTCTTATAGCTCATATATCTTTTGAATGATCGGGCCAGTTGTTGCACGTTTTTTGCGTCCCCTTCCAAAATACCCGAATTACTTCGTTCTTAGGTGTCTCTTTCTCTACAAAATGAAGCCACACTGTTGATTTATACCCTGTGATTTTTGCCGTTTTTTTCAAATCCTCAAACAGTAGCTAACTCAGGACGCTGAAGGAGAAAACACAATTTGGTATAAATGGGACTATAAAAATCCTAAGTAAAAAGATTAAAAAATGTGTGTTGCTGCTTTGAATACCAAATGTGTATCAACAGAGTTAAAATTTTTAAATACAACCTAAATCAAAAGTTTCAAAAAACTTTAAAAAATCAGAAAGTTCCACCCAAAAAGTATAGGTAACTTACAAGGGTGGGAAATGGTGCTAGCGTCGATAACAAAAACCTCAACGCCATCTCGAGTTTGGTGACACTCGTCATTTTTTTTCAATATATTAATACGAATAACTAATTTAATGTGTCTAGTTGCTCAAATCAGTGTAGTAATAAGTGTCTGACCTCAGTTACTAACAGAAAAACGATTAGAAAACTTGAAAAATGCCAAGTATCGCCAAACGCTAGGATGGCGTTGATGGTTTTTTGGCCGACACTAGCACCAGCTTCCACTCTTATAAGTTACCCATATCTTTGGTTTCATCCTAAGTTAAAAAAAAAAAAATCAAAATGGACATTGTTTTTTCTGAAAACCCTTAAAGTTGTGAAACAATTCTACAAAAGTTTAAAAGACTTGATTTTCCTCTCTTTCTAATTTATGGAAATCTGGGATAATGCCCTTTTTTATGCGCCATAAAATGTGGAAAAAAACACGTCTTAATTATACAGTGTATTCAACTATCGTTGACGCCAAACCCGATAGCGCACGTAGAATTTTTTTTTCCTTTTTCGTTTTTACATAATATCTGCTTTAGCGAAAATTGCAGTCTATTTCGTATTCAATAGGCTAAGATATGTTTTGAAATATTTTGTCGCTTAACCGTGCATTTCAACTTAATACAGAAAGATTTTCGGGGTTTATTTAGAGTTAGAAACGTTACTTGTTTAGTATCTGGGCAACACGCGTGAAATGAAGTTTGACTAATGCCAATGAAATAAAACAAATTATGATAAAAACATAATAGTTTAGAAAAAATTTGGGCTATATATTTGCACATTAGGGTGGGGGGGGGGGTAAAGCATAGCATATATTAAATAAGTAACCTAAACTAACATAGGTACATTTTCTTGCCTCTTTAACCCCAAAAAACTAAAGTTTAAATATTTTTCACAGAATGATACCTCACTATGCAGCGAAACCTGTTTTTCATATAGCATCTTAGAGATTTCGATGCGGTTCTTCTCGCGTGTTTCCCGGCTACTAAACAAGCACCTAAAAAAGTTATCGAAAACACAGCCGTGGCCACGATTTTTGTTCGGGGGAGGGTGGTATTTGTTCGGGGGAGGGGGTACAAGAAAAATAAAAAAATACATCATCTTTTTCTTATATTCATTTTTCTTACGTTTTTAAGAGTCGGACGAAATTTTTGGGGGGCGGGGGGCTTCAACCCCCTAACCCTCTAGATACAGTCTTGGTCGGAAATAGCTTACATGGAAAAAGTCACAAAAGCGTGAAATAGCTTAAAGATGTGTTTAAAGTTGATTAGCTAACAACTTGTTTTTCTGGGTAGTATTTTTATAGATTAAATTTACTCAGGTATGGGGCTGCATTACAATCAGGGGAGGGGGTAGTAGCAACGCTGAACACGATAGTGCAAGTAGATTTTTTCCCTTCTTCACTTTTTAAACAGTATCTAATTATCAAAATTTTTGTCTATTCGGCATTCAAGAGGTTAAAATATATTTTGGAAAATATTTTTGCTTAACCATGCATTTCAGCTTAACACGCCAAGAACTTCAGTGTTTGTTTACAGCCAGAAACAAATGGCCATAAATACATAGAAAATGTCACAAAAAACTTGAAATAATTTGAAGTCAATTAGCTAAGAACTTGTTTTTCTAGGAAGTATTTTAATAAATATAGTTTATTCAAGTATGGGGTTGCATTGCAATCAAGAGGGGGAGGGAATTAGCAACGCTAAATACGGCAGCACAAGTATAAATTACTTCTTTTCCCTTCTTCTTTTTTTTAAACAGCGTATAAGTATTCACATTTCTTGTCTATTTGGTATTCAAGAGGCTACAACACATTTCGAAAAATGTTGTTGCCCAGTCTTGCATTTAGACTTAATACAGAAATATCTGTGGGTTTTGGCCGGAAACAAGTTGTAATAATAGCCAAAAGTTGCAAAAGCAAGAGATAATGTAAATCATGCATTTAAAGTTGTTTAAGTAACGCCTTGTTTTTACCAGAAATATTTTTTTTTAGATGAGATTTGTCTCTTGATTCCTCTGGAAATAGGCTTTTGACGCTTGTTGGCTTGTGAGTTCAGGCGACTTTTTGGTCAACCCAAAATTTAATTTACTTCTCGTTAGCACAAATGTCTGAGCTTATGAATTGGGTGCTAAACCTGGCGTGACACTCTAGGCTGGCGGGCGATCCCTGTTAGGCTCTGGACTGGACGCTTGTCTGTCTGTGATTCCAGGCCACTTAAGGGTCGTGTGTCAATCCTAAAACTTGGTCAACCTGCCTGAGACTGTAGGTGGACGTGCCTCTCCAAAAGCTAACACACAAGTATTTGTCCAATTTGAGAGTCATAGCTACTCCCACTATTTCCCAATGTCGTTTACCAAAACACTTGGAAAAACTATAGGTCTCCCCGTTCGCCTGTGAGTCCAGTTGGACTTGTCGGTCATGTGTCAATTCCCAAAAACGATAGTCCGCCGGAGACTCTAAGCGGCCAAGTTTATTAGGCTTAGGTCACTTGCTAGCCTGTGAGCCCAAGCAAATTCAGCCCCCCCCCCCTTTTTGCATACAAGTCCAGTCGATATTTTCCAGCATCTGTCAAACCAAAAATCTTGACCATCCCTTAGTTATATGGCTAGTTATATTAGTTATTTAGCCATGGCTTGATGGAAACTTGATTATAAGTCAAACCAGGAGGCCTCTGGATTCCAGAGCCCTCCTCCAGCGTGACTTTCAAAATAAACCTTTATTACTTCCGCTGCAAAGGTGCCACCAGGAATCTTTCCCTTGGGGAGGGGCAGTTTTCCTATGATTATATGTGGTTGTAGTAAATTAAAGAACTTTAAATGCGCTAATCTGTAGTAGTTTCTTCGTTAAAATGTGAACAACTTGGTTTTAAATATATACGAGGGCAAAGGAAAAAAAATCCACAGGGGCATAGGTCTAAAAGTAAATTTGTTTAATATGTTCCTGTTTCCCGAGGTGAGTCATTCCCCCCTCCTCCACAATCGACCCTCCCTGGCGGTGCTCATGTAATGTAGTCTTTTTGTTCACTAATTAATTTTGTCATAATGTGTGTTTGCGGCATTCAATTTCGTTAAAATCTGGCTTCTATCTTATAGGTTTTTTTTGTGTGCGTGGGGGGGGGGGTTGTGTGGGGATTCTCTATACTTCAACTTCACAGTAGGCTGAAGAATAAAAGTCTTCTTTTGTACTACTTAGGATCACGGGTTTGGTGTCGATTAAAGTTTTTGTGGCTTGGTTTTGTTTATCCATTCGCTCATGTTTTTTTTGTTTTTTTTTGTCTATATATGACCTTGAATGAAGGAAAAAGCTTCTAAATATCGGTTAATCGCTTCAGAGTGTTGCAAATAATTTTTATGTGCAAAATAATTTATGGTAAATAAGATAAACAGTTCTGTCGTCCTTATCAAGTAGCCATAGACCATAAAAAAGGAATGATGTTTAAAAATTTATTGCACGAATTGACAAGGTCAAAGCCTGTAAACTATCAAATTAACGTCAAAGCCTTCATTTCAGGTTGACAATGCCACCGAACTTCAAAGAAGAAATGAAGCAGAAAACCAGGAAAAAACAGTGGCAAATGAGGAAGTGAGACAAATATCTATACCCAACGGAAGCTCGAAAGATCAGCTTAATCAGACGGATAATAGTCCGTTGAGATCATACGCTCCGAATCTACCAACTGGAAAAGGAGGTTAGGTTTATTGGACCTAAATAGGCTTATCGAATGAGCAAAGTCAAATTACAAATCGTTTTCGCGTAACATAATTAAGGGGATATCCACTTTTAAAAATCGTATATGCCAGTTAGAACACACAACATGTAGCGGAAGTTTAATATGTACAACAAGAGGCGTTCTCTGCGTGGGCGAGCAAATGACGCTCCGAGACACAGTTTATAGACAGTAAGCTTATCGCAGATCATTTCTGGTCTTCGTTCTCGGTGCGAACATAAAGCTCCTCCCACTTATTTCTGCATTAGCGGGTTAGTCTGTTTTCGTCAATCACTGAGAAATGGTTACCAAGTGCATTATTCGTAATAGCGGGTTTCCACTTGTTTCCGATTAGATCACAGTCTGACTTGTCTACCCATGAAACGATCTGACTTCATTATGTTTATATCTGCAAAAACGTTCTCCGGAGCACTCGCACCCCGGTCCGGGTTTTTATAATGGGTGAGATAGAGAATGATCATACTGGATAATTCTATAAACTGTGCTCCGAGATATGCATCAGTGGGGGGAGAGTGGCCAACCCCTCGGACATAATCAAAATATCACTTAATAGGAAGATGGAATCTCAATTTGTCCCCTGTTGGGATTGAAAATTTTAATTGGAGATTCACAACAATTTGAATAGGTGATCCTCAGAGTTTGTAATATGGCATATCGATATCTGATAGGCTTATTAGATATTTAGTGTTTTCATAAATAATCAGCAAATATATCGATCTTTAGGTCTATCAGTAGCAGTTTTAGGCCTCATAATCTGGGGGACAAGGTATGCCATAGGAGTGTGAAAATATAAAACAAAAGGAATTTAATGTCAGAAAAACTGGTCGGGGGGGGGGGGGCAGCTGCCCCCTTGCTATGGCCTAAAACTGCCAATGAGGTCTATGTAAATTTCAATTAAAATAAGTTTGTAAAGTATAGGCACCAAAAGAGCTTCTAAGGATTACATTATGGAATGGTACCCAAAGGTTCCGGTAACATCTGCAAGCAGTGTAAAAGAAGTTTTATCATTGTAATTATTGTTTATGTGCATAACAGCGCAAAAAAGGTTTCCAGTATCCACTAAATTCCCCAAGAGTACCTGAGTGTAGCAGGAAACAAACTGTGATCTGGTACTGATGTTTGAGAAAACACGTTACATGCAGGGGCGTAATTTAAGGGGGAAGCAAGGGGGCAGTTGCTCCCTCAATAATGTGAAGAAAAAATTATTATATATCCCATGCCGCTTGACTATCCGGATATGGGCCCCTCCCCCCACAATAAAAATTCTGGAGATTCGTCCCTGGTTACAAGTAAAAGGACCAGGGCCAGGGGCACAGCTCAATAATTTTTATTGGGAGGAAAGAGGGGTTTCCATGTGGAGAGTCAAGAGGCATGGGCTATAATAATTTTTCTCTAAACTATTTGGGGGTACAACGGCCCCCCCCCCCCCAAAAAAAAAACAACGCCCCTGACCAGGGATGCATACAGAAATTATTTTGAGGGAGGGTGACAAAATGGAAACTTGAGGAAATAGTTCCTCAAACCCCCGCCCCCAAAAAAGAGAGTTGTATGTAGGCTGCAGTACAAAAATACTGAAAATCTTTACATTTCGGAGGAAGGCTGACTTTAGGTACCAACTTACTTATGTCTCTTGCCGGGCGCTGCTCGGCGTAGAGAGTGACGTCTGCCTCCTCCATCCACTTCGGTCCATGGCAAGCGTCTGCACATCGCTCAACCTGATATTTGCCATCGCCAGGAACTCGGACAGGCTGTCAGACCATCGTTTCTTCGGTCGGCCGCGAGGTCGCTTCCAACCGGCTTTGACAGGGTCGAAGTCATGGATCGTTTTCGCAGGTATGTGTGGAGGCATTCGAAGTAGATGTCCGAACCATCGTAGTGTTCGCTCGGCTGCTTGGGTCGAAAACCGAGACTGCTTGGTGAGCTGCAGCAGCTTCTCATTGCTGACAAAGTCGAACCATCGTAGACCTTCGATCCTCCTCAGGCTCTTCGACTGAAAGACATCAATTGCCTTGAGGATTGCGGCTGAAGCTTGCCACGTCTCAGCTCCATAGAGCATCACAGAGCCGACGAGGGCGTTGAAAATCCGCAGCTTCGTTGTGCGACTGATGTTCGGTTTTCGCCAGAGGTGACGGTTCAGTCTGCCCATGGCAGAAGACACTTTGGATATTCTCGCTTGTAGTTCAGAAAGAAGCGAGCCATCTGAAGAAATTATGGAGCCCAGGTAGGTGAACCTTTGGACAACTTTGATGCTAGTGGTGCTATTCAGGCTAACTGAAGGATTGGCAGCAGGAGAGGATGGGTCAATGGCCATAATTTTCATTTTAGTCCAGTTTATCTGCAGTCCTACTTTTGCAGCCTCTTCTCTTAGGATTCGAAGCGCTTCCAGCAACTGCTCCATGGAGTCCGCACAGAATGGCCAAGTCATCGGCAAAATCAGCATCTGTAATGACACGATCTCCAAACTTGAGTCCAAAGATGAGACGTGAAGTAGTCCTTGTCATAACGTAGTCTATGATGACATTGAAGAGCTCTGGGGCAACTGCACATCCTTGGCGCACTCCTGTCGTAATTTGGAAGAACGGGCTGCGGCGGCCGTTCACTTGAACACAGCTCTCCGTCCCATAGTGTAGAGCTTTGAAGAGTCTGCAGTACTTCTCAGGGAGGCCTGTCGATTCTAGAATCCGCCAAAGAGCTTCTCGGTCCACTGAGTCGAACGCAGCACGGAAGTCGACGAAGGTAAAAAAGCTTTTTGTCGGAACTCCGTGGCTTTTTCTATGATTTGTCGGATCGTAAAAAAAAATCTGCTCGATGGTTGAACGGTCCGACATGAAACCAGCTTGCTCCGGTCGCCGGATTTTACGAATGATATTTCGACATCGATCTAGCAGGGATTGTAGAGAACAGGGTGTGGAGAAACAGGAGCATAACAGGACCTGCATATATTAGCAGCTCCGAACTCAGGCCACAGATACCGGCAGCTTTATTGTTCTTGAGCCTTTTTACTGCATTTCCAATTTCTGATGGGCTGAAAGGCTCGTCTGGAGGAACATCTGTTTCGGATCTTGGACTGCCAGGTTGGCTGGGACTATAAGTAGGAGGCATAGACGGGCTAGTGTTGTTGAGGAGTGAGCAGAAGTGATCCTTCCACCGCTCGAGACAAGAACCCTCATCAGAGAGAAGTGTCCCATCCCTGGATAGGACGGGTCCCAATGCTGGTGTTTTATTTTCTGTGAGATTGCGGAGGTGCTTGAACAGGCTACCCATGTCGTTCTTTTTTGCTGCTAGTTCGATTTCATCGGCTTTCCTTGCAACAAACTGAGTTTGGTCTCGGTGAATAAGTCTGTTCCGCACTCCATTGAGCCTTCGATAGGTGGCCATGTCCCCAAGAAGTCTTTCCCTCCGCCTTTGTTCTATGACCTGCAGTGTTTCGTCAGTTAGCCACGATTTCTTCGGGAAACTTCGCTTGCCAAGCACCAGCTGTGCTGCTTCACTGGTCTGTGATTTAAAATACTTCCAGGCGTCTTCGCTGTTGTTGAGTGTGCCCAGGAGCTCAAAGCGATTTGATATCTCAACACTATACTTCTGGCGAGTATATGGCTCCTTTGGTTTCCCAATATCCGCTGCTACTGGTTTTCTTTCCGATCGCTGTGCATGGAGGCGAAGCTGGACATCAGCACACACAAGCCTGTGATCTGCATTTCCGAGCTCTGCTGATCTGTAAGTTCTACAGTTCTTCGGCGATGATCTCTAGCGTTTAGAAATAATGACGTAGTCAATCATCTTCTTTGTGCGACCGTCGTTACTATACCACGTGTACTGGTGGATAGTCTTACGTTGAAAGTAGGTGTTTGCGATCACAAGTTCATGGGATCGGCACAGTTCGAGTAGGCGATGGCCGTTATCGTTCAGTGGGTCGGGGGACACAGGTCCAATTGTGCCACGCCAAACACCCATATCATCTCGCACTGTAGCATTGAAGTCAACCAAGAACAACAGCGCTATCATGGGGGGGCACTGTTGACAGAAATTTGGACAGAGCAGAGTAGAACTCGTTCTTAATTATGTCGTCAGACTTATTGGTTGGGGTGTAGTATAAGAAAATCGTCATCCAGCCATGCTTCTACCCAAGGTAGGCCTACATTATTCTGTCTGATACAGCTTCGTGCAAGAGTAAGGCCTTTCTTGCAAGGCCATTTAGCGCGAGGCCAACACCATTTCTTCTCATGCTCCCTCCAGACCAGACTAACGAGTGATTATCGCCTATTCGATCTTCTCCACTTCCAGTAAGACGGGTTTCTGTGAGACCTGCAATCGCCACTTTATTCTTACGAAGTTCTTGAGAAAGTAGGTTCTTTGATGCAGGTGCATTCAGGGTCAAAATATTCCAGGTGGCTATTCGAAGCCCCCTTTGGTCTAGAAGGTTCAGTCTGTCAGTCTTTCTGACGTCGTCAGCATGTCCGTTGACGCGCGTAGGTCGAGATCTTAAAAGGAGGTCCGGATCCGAGGCTATATAGTCACTTTGCGTAGCACTTGATTTTCAGGTGGAGGGTCGCTAGCCCAACCGACCCTAGGCCTGGAATCTGATTAGAGCTAGGTTTAACCTAGATACTGGTATTCCCGGGGTGGGCTCCACCCAACACATGAGGTTGCAGCAACCCTGATCAGAGTGTTTAGTTAGGGGATGACCCCATATCCAGAGGCACGTGGTCAGCAGACAAGGTCTGCATCATTCCGGACGAACTCCATTCGCCTCCAGTACCAAGGATAGTTAAAATAAAATCTGATTGTTTAATAGGTTGAAATGGACACTTACGCAATCGTAAATACAGGGACGTATCCAGGATTCTTTTCGGGGAAGGTTTTACAAAATAATTATTTTTCTTGGGAAGGGGCTTACAAAAAAAACTTTCAAAAACGCATCAAAAATTTGTTTAGATTTTTTTTGTTGCGTTTTTACCAGTTGGACAAACATTTCGAGGGGGGTCAATCCCCCTAAACCCCCTGGGTGCGGCCTTACATATATATGTTTAAAAATTAGGAGAACCAAGAATTCAATTTTTAACGAAAAATACTTCTTATATGCGGCTATGCAGTTTTGGTGGTATTGAGTGCCAACAAAAATAAAACGTCGAAGATAAATCAGCAAAAACTAAGGTAAAAACATAAGGCACCAAAAACCTTAAAAACGTGTTGCTATCCGTTGAAGTGTAGTCGTCTCTAGGAGTCAGTTCAATATAATTTTTTTTTTTTTTAAACTGAAAGTAAGGATCGACATTAAAACTTAAAACGAGCAGATATTATTATGTATATGAGGGGGGGGGTTGTCCCCTTCTCAATAACTCGCTCTTTACGCTAAAGTTTTTAGTACTTTTAAAGATTATTGCTCTAGTTAACAAGCCTTTATGTTTCAAGAGTTGCTCTTGAAGAATAGCGACAAAAAGTCTAACTTTAGTTTGACTTTTTGTCAAAGTGTTTTTGTCAAAGGTGTTTCGATATTGACTGAAACACCTGATGATCTATAAGCCGTAGCCAAAAAGCGCCTGGAAGAGACTAGATCTTTTGGAATGATTATAAATTCATTCATAACTAAGGTAATGTATTGCTTACAAAGTCCGAAGGGAGCAAATAAGACAGGCCTGAAGCTTAACGGAGGGAGCATTCTGGGATTTGACCAATTTCCCTATCTTACCCGTCTAATCACCAGTGACAAAAACCGCTCAAGATATAAAAAAGCGGCTTTTTATTGCGATTTCCAGTTTAAAAGCATTTATTCAAAAGGCCCCAGTCTAAAGCCGCCAATAGTCGTAGCAAGAATCTCCCCTAAGGCTTAAGACACTACTTCTCGACGCTTTGACCACCCCGATCTAGGTCTGCAGATGAGAATGTTGTACACTGAAAATGGATGATAGGCATTAAATCGCAGCAAATTGGAAATAATTACCTCCTTCAAATCGCCAGAATCACTTACCTTTATAGAATCTCAAGCCTCGAACGCCTTAACATCCAGCAAAAAATCCCCATCAAGATCCAGCTCCAACAACTACGGTGGCTTGGTCACGTTTCATGGATCAGCAAGTCGGGTCTTCCAAAAGTCATCTTTGAAAGGAACACCCAGGGTGGGTTCTCGTGGTCGTCACCCAAAGAAATGATAGGATAGCTCCGCACCTCTTCCCTTCTCCGACCTTTTTTGGCTATCAGAAGACCGCGGGGCATAAATTATGCACATGCGCGCCATTACAAAGAAAGAGGACCCCAAACTACCTTCAAGGATAGACGGGACTTGAGGACAATAGTGTTCTTTTATAGTTAAAGGAAGAATTTTATTTAGCTAAAGAAAAATTAAGTCCATGAATTAAGGCATCGTAGCGACTCTCTTTATAATTTTAAACCTCTGAATTCTCAACACGCAGAAAAATTCCGATTTTATAACGGTAAAAAAAAAAAAAAAAAAAAAAATCAGAGACGATCGTGACATTGCAATAAAATGTTCTAGTCATTCATCATGAGGAAAAAGAAAACAAATACCGCAGTTAAATAAGCGTGTCAAATGAATTTTGCTGTCGACACTGAAAACGACACAGAATTTGCGTTTGTCATAAGGAATAATATACAAGCTCATTAGTTAATGAAGATCTGGCCTCAGACACACCTTACAGAGTTTATGTGTAGGTATTCCATGTTTAAATTTGCCATGTTAAGTCTGATTTTATTCTAGGTAGAATGCTAAGAAAGTTTTATTCTATCTGGTTTCATTTAAATTTACTTGTTACAGGAGTTTACTTTAGATTGAATAGTTTTAAGTGCATGAGTTTGGCTTAATAAAAATAAGATCAACGCTATCTAGCATTGGTGAATTTTCTGAGAAACTCATAATTCTTTTGAGCTTGAAAATACCTCCTTGTAGCATAGTCCGACTCTAGATCCATTCCTTAAATTTTCATTCCCTAACTGAAGTATTTTCCAGTATATGGAAAGGTCCCTGATCTGTAATTTGATGCTAAAAGGCATGTTGAGCATATCCCAAATCCTAGTTTGTAAACATATTAATATTTTGAAATAGTAGTCACCTAAAATGTCATTGTTGAGGTTTCAGGCACCCCCTCCCCTCCGAAGAGATCCATGGATTTTCCCCTAATAGTTTGGTTGCATCCATTTTATACTGTCTGATACGACTGCTAATAGCGCACCTTATTAAGGTGGATTCATATTTACGGTCCACTTTGTATGGACCGTAGACGTGTTCAGAACGAAGGCACCACCACGTTTCATATGGTTTCCGAAACCGGGAGACTCAAAACTGGGTATTAAACTTGGAAACTGGGTATAATCTTGGCAATAAACCGATTTGCTATCTCAGAATTCTCGTTGTGAGTGGTTTTCGTCACTCAGATAGGGCATTAGAACTGTTGCATATCTGTCCTTTCAGGCACTTTAAAATCGTGGAACGGAATGATTTCCAAATTCTGTCTCTAGTATCAGCTTAAAATCAGCTATTTTACTTAATCTGCCAATATTTTTCAAAAGAAGTATGGGCCTATTTGGACAGAAGGGATTTTTAGTTCAAAACTTTCCTGAAAACATAAGAATTTTTATTAATAATATACTTATAGGAAATTCCCAGCTTTTTTCTTAAGCCAGTAGCAGATTAATAATCCACAAAAGATTGGTGCTCGGCTTGGCAGTACGGAGCCCAGGGTACAATTCTGGCTGCCACACGGTTGGGTGACTGGCTCGCTATTCGTCGCTGTTAAAAAGACCACGTCAATGAAACGGATTTGGTAATCTATGCGCCATCCATGGTTCTGAAGGGTCCTTTTTGTACCCTTGTATTAAGTAAATAAAAATTCAACTCTTACAACTTTCCCAAAATCTTGAATTTAAAACTTAAAGTAACTTAGCTTAGAACGCGACCCTAAATTTTTGGGAAAACACAAGTCATAACCCAAGCTCGCCGAAAAATCAATCAGAACTTAGTATTTTCAATAAGATACAAAAACAATAATGCTAATAATTACAGCTTTATTGAAAACCAAATGTATTTTGAACAGTATGCTAGTTTTTCGAAACACCACCGACGAATAAAAAAAATCAGTGATCAAGTGATCAATATCAGTGATCAATATCAGTGATCAAAATCAGTGATCAATATAAAAAAACAATGATCAAGATGACCGGAAAGAAATAATGAAATAAGCTGAATATTCAACATAATGATACCAATCTCATTGATTCAACATTCTCTTTCATTGTGTTTTTTTCATTTTTATATGCTATAAATGTAAAAAATAAAACTGTTTCTAATATATTTTCTTTTTAGCAAAGCGCAAATGACACAAGAGGCTTTAGAACTTTTGTAGTTAGGGGAAGGGGACAGTTTCCAAACTCCTCATCGTAGGAATTTTTGTTTGTTACAGGTTTGACTTGAATGTTCAATTTGATTTTTCCTCGTTTCAAGGTTTATTTATTTTTCTATATCAATATCTGTTATCTTTATTTTTGATATGATCATTTATTTTAATTTTTCTTCGTTTTGGGTTTCATTTATTCTTTCATAGTAATTTTTGGTTGTTTTGAGTTTGAATTATTACAAGACTTTATTTTTATTGGTCTTACGTTTAATATGGCTCTCTATTTTTCTTTGAAAACTTCTTTTTCAGAAAGTTAGTTTATTTATTGGTTAACATAATGCATATTTCTCCAGTTTTTCACGTCTTCGGTATAACAAAAAAACATCTGATTCTATTTTATTAGTTCTAATTCAATTTATCCACCCCCCCCCCCCCCAACATACCCTGAAAGTTTCAATTAAATGCCATTACCCACTCATAGTGCCCCTCCTTTCAAGATAGGGGGGATGCTCCTTTAGCAAGATAAAACTCTTGCTAAGGTTTTCGGACCATAAAATGCCGACTGGCCACCTTAGAATTCCCAATTTCCCTGCTTTTTGTCCTCGTTAGAGTTCGTAAATACCATATACTGCAGTTTCTTGTTAAAAAATTATTTAATTTTAATGCAATCTCTTTCAACACCTAAAAAGGATACTAGAACTTTCAATTCGCGATAGAATGAGTGCCTCTGCGAAGTGTTCAGGAGAAACAATGCATGAAGGCTTCATCGTGCTTTACAATCAATATTTATTAGGTTGCCCTTACTGGAGCAACCAAGAATTTATGGGGTTTCTGGGAATTTATAAAATTCCCACAAATTTTGTTTTTGCTAAGAACTTTCATTTGTAAGAATCATCGAAATCTCAGTTACCATTCATGAATCAGCTTGGAATGTTGATTCTTCCCCAGTTGATAGTCATTTTCAAAACACTTTTTTAATTTTTGGTTACTATGGGCTAGGGATCGTCTCATACATAGTTGTCCCTAAGGGGGCGACCATTATACTCCCTGGACAAGTAAGCAGAGGCGCCAACTGAGGGGGGGAGGTAATTGCCCCCCCATCCCTAGACTTTGAAAATTACCGCGAAGTCACCGCTAACCCCTGTTTTAGGTATGTTTGCTCAATATATATTTTTTTTTTTTGCATCTTCATTTTTAAAAAGATCTAAAAAAATCCTTGCCCCCCCCCTACATTTTCGTGCATTGGCGCTGCTGCAAGTAAGCTTCGTCATGTAAGTAAGTCAAGTAACTTAAATAAGCTAGGTAAGTAAGATTGATCAAGTACACAGTCAATCTTTTCATGTTCTTGCTCCTTCAGAAGAAGTTTAACCTTCAGCAGCACAATACCTTCAACAAACAAAGCTTTGAAGTTATTGCATTTCTTTTTATTAGTCTTGTTTTGTGTGTTGTCACTAATTTAGTTGGGAAAGCTGATGGCAAATCCTACCGAAAACATTAATTATAGTTGTAATTAAAATAGTTCAATAAACTGTCCCAGGGATCATACAGGACGTATGAAGCTAAGAGAGGAAAGGAAATAATGAATGAAAAATAAACCAAAAAAGGGTGAGAAAAGGAGGATTTTGTCAGCCAGTGGTAAAGTATGAAAACGAAAAACCAGCAAATTTTTCGATAAGGCCAAGTCGTCCTCAGTGCTAAACAAAAAAGAAAAAAAAAACAATAACAACAAGATTCTTGTTGTTGTTTTTTTTTTTCTTTCTTTTTTTTTTACCACTGGCTGACAAAATCCTCGTTTTCTCACCCTTTTTTGGTTTTATTTTTCATTCATTATTTCCTTTCCTCTCTTAGCTTCATTCGTCATGTATAACCAGTGTGGTCTTAGAAAGTATTTATCATACAGGACGTATCACCGGAGAATTAGGGATCCTCAAAATGAAAAACAAACACCCTCTGTAACATAAACTTGCTTATAAAGCCTAATTGTCATGGCTCTTCCTTTCTCGACCAAAAAATTCGGATGAAAGTATCACCCAGTAAGAAAAAAAATGTAATTGCTTAGTTTCTATACTACGCTCGACTTCAACTTCAACAGCACGACTTCAACTTCACGACTTCAACAGCATCATGTTGCATAAAGTATACATCAAGATTAGCCATGGGCATCGTGACCATAAATTAACTTGGGATTATAGCAAGGATGTCCCTGAGAATTTAACAATATCACAGAGGCATTTGCAAAAAAATACCAAGGTATTGAAAAATCGTAATTTTTTCTTGAATTATTAGATCACACCAGAAAGTGCGCATATGAGCACCTTCGGATCCATATTCAATCACAAATATCTTTTTTTACACCAAATTGATTTTTAATCGTAATTATTAGCTTGTTAATTCTGCCAGTGCAGTCCTATTGTAGCTCAAATATTGCAGGGGTAAGTCTTTTCACCCTCCTTACAACTACTCCCAGTCAAATGTCAACCATATGAGCCAAAAGATGAGTGAGGAACAAAAAAAAGTCTATTTGAATTCATTTTCCAATAAATTCCTCTGAGTATCGTGTAACGTTAGCCAGTTTGGCGGTAGTGATTGATTGAAAATAAGGGAGAAATCTGTTATACTAGAAAACTAAGTTCTCTTCTTCTCCTTTGGATTACTATGGAGACGCTTTCGCATAATTTAACCACCGGGGCCACATTCCAGGTCCAGCAGTGGACTGCTTCTGGATCCAAGATATGGTTCCGGTGATGAGATTATGCGAAAGCATCTCCTGGTTCCCTAATATTAATCTCTATGTAATTCTGTTTCTGTCCAAAAATTCTTCCGTAAAAATTGAACTACTATTGAGTTTAACCCTGTCCCAAACCTAACTGCTTTTCCTTCTTGAATTTCATCCAGATAATAGAAATATAATAAATATAGAAGTCAATATATTTAGCTAAGTGTCTTTTAATGTCAGTTTGGCAATAGATAAGGAATGATTCAAAATAAGGAGGAAATCTAATGCGATACAAAGCCAAGTCAGCTTCCTTTCAAGTTTGTCTAAAATCGCTGTTACTATAATGTTCATCTTCTTTTGAAAAATGCAAAATAGTTTTAAGATGGTAATTTTTATCGTCTGATAGGAATTTTTGCCAATAGAATAAACCACCCCCTCCAACATTCGAAGCATGCTTCTTTTCTTTCTTGTTTTTTTTTCTTGCTTCTCAATAAAGAAAGTAAAGAAAAACACGTCTGCTAGATGTTTTCGCTACTTCATTTTTAATGATTTTAGTTGCTAATAATTAAGAATGAAAATTTAATAATATATCAAATAGACATACAGTTAATAAGTGCATAAAGTAAAACCACAAAAAAAGTTTTAAAGATATTTGCATAGTTGATCATTAATGTAGTTGGTCACAGCATCCAATGATGAAGAAATTAAAAAGAAAAACTAAACAAAAAAAAACTATAGTTTAAAGAAAATTATAGAGAAAAAAGGACCTAAAAAGCCATGATGCCAAAAACAAAAAAATAAAACCAAGAAAAATTTACAATTGCTTAACTTTAAGGGTTGACCCAAATGGGCTTCACTCACTTGTGCACTCCTGTAATATCTGGAAAAGGTGAGCTATGGACTTTAAACGCACCATTGCACCGTATCTCCAAACAATTTGAGAGAATACTAGCTGCAGATATAAAGCACAGAGGTCCTGGGGGGGAGGCAGAATCCCACTCAGATTAGTTGGAAGGAGTTTCAGAAAAACTGTTTTTAACTATGGCACAAAAACGATTTTTTCATGCCCCCCCCTTCTTCTGAAAAAAGTCCACAAACCCCTTCTAAGAGTTTAGACATATTTTTTTCTGTTTTTTTTTTCGTTTTTTTATGACACTGATTTTTCCTTTTCAGAAGGATATTGGTCACTTATACCACTATCGCATGGCTCCAGCAGTCGACAAGGGAAGGCAGTGGCTTCACCTGAAAAATTATTTGAAACCTCTGGGATGACTTCAATTTCCAAATTTCAAGAAATTTTGTTATTTACGATCCCATTTATTCTTTTAATTAGCACTCTTTAAGTTAGATAAGCCATTTAAACCTCAGCATTGGTTTCCCTAATATAGTCACGTATAATCACTTTAACGTATAGTTACTTTTTACTATTCTGAGAAAATAATTTAGGATTTATGGTTCTTTCACACCACACCGTAGAACCTTTCATACTAGTATAATTTAAGACTTACGATACGCCCCGTAATCTAACGGAGCAAACTTTGTTCGTGACGAATGCAGAGCTAGGCAGACTTGAGCTCTACTTAGGACCTTATGATGAGTAAACTTAAGTTACTTTGTGGAAAATCCACAGTATAGAAGCAAGAAAATAGTTTTGGGTTAGCAATTAACAAATAAATAACAAATTAATACACGTTCCCTGGAACGTCTTTCACACTCGATCCGTGCTTGAACTTCCATCTCCATTCTGTATTCTAATTTTTGAATAGTTTGAACTTGTTCATTTGTGAGAAGCTATAATTAACGTAGCGACCTTTGACGCTTAACGTAGAACTTAACGTATGTACACAGCATGTACATATACTTAACGTAGAACATTATGTACATGCTGTGAAATCTACTTTACTCTCAGTGCATAAAATTTGCCTTTTCTCCTATTGGTTTACGTTCAAAACATAAAGTTCGCGTTTTTTTCTTTCAAACTTGCATGCATCTATCAAGGGCAATTAAGATAATCAATTCCCTGATAAAACAGATACATATATTTACGCTATTTTTGTTATAAAGGGGTCATGAAGTGATTTCAATTTATTTTCGATCTGGGGGGAGAGGGGGTATACATATATATATATATATATATATATATATATATATATATATATATATATATATATATATATATATATATATATATATATATATATATATATATATATATATGTGTATATCAAATACTACCCTCAAAATGTAAAATTAGTGTGTATGTTATCATTATTTAACACTTCAGATATCAGGTATTTAATATTCTTTGTTATAAAATTCCATTTGAGAACATCCGATCTTTTTAGCGAGTCACCGGACCCTATAGTACGTGATGCCTAAAGTGGCTTAGTCTCAAACCAAAGAATGTTTGCACGTGAAAGTTGGGATATCGTTAAATATTAGTGGAAACCCTGATGCTTATTAATCATATATCGCTATGAACAAAATGTCTGGTTAAAACTTAGCTAACATCTCCCATACAGATATTGCCATGACTGATACCATTTCGTAATCAGTGTCGGCCTAAAGGTTTGCAAACATCTTGGCTAATATAAATTTAGCAGCCCCTTAAATTGGGCTGTTTTTATTAAATATTGCACCAATGTGAGTGGCTAAAATATTTGACATCAGATTGAATCCCCTTATCCCTAAAAACAAGTCTCAAATAGTCCTTATACAGCTCGCAGTATCAACAATACGAAGATCCTTGGTATATATCCGAAAGTGTATGTATATAAGTAATTACTGTTATTTTGTATTTTATATAAATAAATATGTAAACAACTTATACTAAATATTTTGGACTTCCCAACGGGCAGTTTTTACTAATTTTATTTCTAGCTGCTAAGTCATAGATTTTACCAGCATAAATTATCTGGGTCAAAGACTATGGGTAAATGGCGTCATTTGAAAGAGGAATTCAGGATAACTTAACTCCAGGCGCTTTTTTCTGCATGATATTCACTATCTTCAAAACAGCTAGTTGTATTAGTGTTTCACCATTCCTGTGTTCTTTGCCTTGTCTTTTGATCAGTAAGCAGCTTCGTACGATGCTCCGACGATCGTTTTGTTGATCAGTACAATGCCAAAGACAGGCAGAATAGCCTTTTCGTTGAATCTTGCTCTCTTCACCTAGAATTCAGCGAACGTTATGTCCTTGTATTTTCCATCTCCATTCAACTGAAGGCAGTATTTATGTTTAGTTTTTTGCCCTGGTACTAGGCCCAATTGTTGGTGTGGCATCCCAAACAATCCAGTTAGGACAACGACTCCCATCGCATTCTGTTATACATTTGAATCTGCATTGTACATATTCGTCCGACCAGATTATTTTTTTTACTGGGCATAGTAAGAGTGAATTAAAATATTAAGAAATAAACTTATTACACAACGTCCTAAGACTCATCCATTCCTAAGACTGCACAGCAAAAAAAAAACCGCGTGGAATCATGCGCTGCGTTGAAGGCAGAATTCCAAAACGACCCAAATTTTTTTCAAAGGTCATCACAGGGGATGAATCATGGTGTTGTGGACACAATCCTGAAACTAAACAACAATCAAACAATGGATTTACCAAATATGGTATTGCCACCGTGTCTCACCCACCTTACTCACCCAGTCTTGTTCACTGTGCTTCTTTTTATTCTTCCAAATGAATTGGGACATAAAATGAAAGCGTTTTGCAGACGTTGCTGAGGTTAAGAAGAAAAAAAAACAAAAAAACGCAGGAGGTGTTATAAGATATCATGAAAGAGAAATTTCTGAAATGTTTTGAAGAATGGAATAAAATACTAGAAAAATGTATTAACTCGATTGGAGATTATTTTGATGTTAATTAAATGCTTTTTTGCAGATAAGTTAAATAAATAAGTTTGTGCAAAAACAGTTTTATTTTTGTCCTTGGAGGAGGGACAGTTTCTCTGTCCCTCCTCGTCTACTTCCCTCTCTTTGTGTTTTTTACAACACGCAATGCAGAGATGATGAGAGCTGGTTGGCTTTGATACCCGCTAAACCGGCGAGACTAACTCACCAAACCCTTGGGGTCGATCGAACCCAGGATATGAGCAACTAGTATAGAAGACAAAATGTTTGAATATCCTATAAAATGATTTAAAATTTCATATTATTTAAATTAATTTTTTTATATGTATATTTTATCTTATTCAATCTTAAAACTGCCAACCAATTTACTTAAACTTAAAAATCTTTAAATCCTTTCTATATGGAGAATTATAAAACAGGTCTTTAATATATTAAAAATTGAGGATTTAGAACTTTCATAAAAGAAAGGGAACACAGTCATCAAAAAGCATCAAAAAAACAAAGAGGAAACAACCAATTTATTCATTCTCCAAATAAATAATAAAAACAACACGAAAAATAGCAGATCTTCAGATATTTAGCGCCCAATATGCCATATTCACTAAAAATAAATTACGGTAGCAAAATCTTTGTCCTACTTGGAGGGAGTGGACAAAGATTTTGTCCCCTCCCTCGCACCATTTGAGGGAGGGGACAAAGTATATGCATATGCCAAACCCATTCCTTTGAAAATGGGACAATAAAATGGAATAAAAGCAAGTAATATAACATAGTATTATATCTTAATACATAGTATATATTAATACTAATGAGTCTTAATATATAGCAATATAATAATAAGTTTGGGACAATATAAATATATAGTATTGTGACACTGTGAAGAAAATTATAATGAAAAGAGAATAAAAACTTGATAACATCAACTATTTTTTACAGATTATTTGAAAAATAGCAACATAGCAAAAATCCTTAACCACAAAATATAGACTAGTTGTCAAAATCCAAACTGTTAGATAAAATATAAAAAAAGATAGAAATTTCAACAAGTTAAAGGTAAAATCTAGAAAAAAGTTGAAATACCCAAAGTGGCTTGCTCCAAATCCAAAATGCATACAGCTTAAAATTAGAAATTATAACACATTAGCTTAGTCTGTTGAAATTTGGCACAGATAAAAAAAGAAACAAATTTTTTTTTTTTACGAGAAGCAAAGAGGGGAGGAAACCAAACCCATTCTACTTGTTTTCTATTAAAAAACAAAAACAAAAAAAACTCTCTTTTGGCCCCTATAAAGGTATCTGCTTAGACATGTTAGTCTAAGTCATTCAATAGATAAAAAACCTCATTTCGAACATGAAACTTAATCATAATACATTTTGGGTTTAGAGCTAAATTAGGAAAAAGAACAATTGATAAATAAAATAAAACCAGAAAATAACTATTAAAGTAGCTATCTAAAACACAGCTATTTGAATTAGCCCAAATTACAAATTGTTGCTTCTGAATGAAAACCGCCAAGAGCTATAAACGAAAAACGGGCAATCCAGGGGACGTTCCAGTTCAATTTACATCGAATTTTCAATCGTGCACGAGTTTTTAATAATTCATATTATATCGTAAAAACAAGCTAGCTGTGATACGCGTTAATTTCAAAATATGAATTTGGAGTAATGAACTTGGCCCATTCTTCAGAATATCATAACTAGAGATAGGGGTAACTTGCAAATTTCATCTAAAACTAGACTTCAAAAGATACAAAATTAATTGATAGAAAAGATATGAAAAGAAAGCAAGCTAGTCCTAACTATTCTGAAACAAATAGCCGATTTCAAACATTTAACA
Source organism: Artemia sp. Qi Xiang Cuo (assembly GCF_049724085.1). NCBI lineage: Eukaryota > Metazoa > Arthropoda > Branchiopoda > Anostraca > Artemiidae > Artemia > Artemia sp. Qi Xiang Cuo. Next base: position 15,940,744 of record NC_142809.1, on the reverse strand, counting down.
TAATGGGCGAGGAGACGTAGCGGAGAATCTTATTAGGAAAAGGAAATATTGAAGAATTACATCACAGAAGAACAGAGAGATCACTTGAATAAAAATCCAGAGACTGAAAACTGCTCGATCTAATGAAAGTTGTAATGAGGATAATCCAACCAGGTTTTAAAGGACGGGGCTATTCAAACGTTACAACTGATGGATTGAACTTTATTGGCTTGTTTTGTCGCAAACAAAGTCATTAGCTTATAAGTCACTAAATCACAACTATGTTGTTTTATCACTAACTTTACAGATGCTTGCTAATTATTCCGAAAATACTCAAGTATGAGAAAACCGGTTTCATAGCCACAAAGACATGTGACGGGTGACAGAATACACTGGACTTGTCTAATTTAGGCTATATATTTGCACATTAGGAGGGGGGGGGGGATTAAGTATAGCGGGTATGCATGCAAAATATGTTAGCTACAATTATTCTGTATATTATGAAGTAAGAACTGTTTTCTAACTTCACGCCGTCCAAATACTTGACCCCTCCCCCCTTAATGTGCAAATATATAGCCCAAATTATACAAGTCCAATGCATTCTGTCACCCAAGTCTTGTGGCTATGAAATATGACACCGCTTTTTACAGATCTACACATAAAAATGTTGCGTATGTTCTGAATAATTAACAAGTACTATTTTACAAATGTGACATGTTTTGCCAAAACTAAAGTGATTAGCTTATAAGTCACCAAACCGCAACTAAAGATGTTTTGTCACAAATGTGACATGTTTTGCCACAACTGAAATGATTAGCTTACAAGTCACCAAATTACAACCAAAGAAATTAAGGCACACTTCTTCCAATAGGAATATAGGAAACTCATCTTTCTGTTCCTCTGTGATGACATTTTATGCAAATTAATTTCCAATGAATTATTAAAATTAGATATCTTTGCCTGTTTAATCTTAAAATTTATTGTATCTTATCAGAATACATATTGGGTATGCGTATTGGCCAGTATCTACATTTATATTTTGTGTTATATTGTTTATACCCAGTTTGTGTTGATGTTATATCATTTTTTTTACGCTCTTCAATTTTGGAGGTCAACAAAGTGTTGGAATTGAATTTACAGTTTAGTATGCAATATAAAACTGGAACTTCTTCCGGAATTTCTGCTCCCATTTTGTCTCTACTTAGGACCAGTCCCGTTTTTAGAGAACATTTTTAGCACAACTCTTTTCCGAGATGTTAACTTTACGTAGATTCCACAATGATAGTATTTTGAGTCCTGCCTTGTAAGACAATGTCAGAACAAAAATAAAAGGGGCGTATCTAAATTCCCTTCGATTTTGTCATTTTTGCCAAAACTAAAAGACACTTTAAAAAAATTAATTGGTAATAAGATTTTCATTAAAATTAAAATAACTGGGTTATAAATATACCCGAGGACAAAAAGGAGGGATGTAAAGCGGGCTATGCAAGAAGAAAAATTGTATTATATTCCTTTTTCCAAAGGGAATCGTTGTGTCCCCCCCCCCCCTGCTCCTCCTTGGTGGTACCCATGACACGGCCAACTAAGATGAAGTATTGTTAAAATTCATATTAAGCCTTTGTCAGTAATACCATACTAATCTACAAACCATAAAAAACTTTCAATCTACTAACCACTCTAAAGATAACAACAAAGTAAAAATTAAAAAAGCTGTCTTTGGCCTTGTTCCTTAAAAATACAAGTAAATAAAAATAAAACAAATAAAAAATTATTGCACTCGTAAAAGTAATTGTAATGTCTAGTAATATAATAGAAATGTCTGGTACTGACACTATTTCATAAAAATGCGATGACAAAGTTTATGGCCTGAAATCACCCCCTCTTTAAGCGTTGCCAGACCTAACGATTTGCCGCTAGCTCTTGTGATTTATTTTCCTTCATGGTGATTTTTGTCGAAATCACAATTTTGCAGACTAATTAGAATTTTTTTTTCTGAGTTTTCCAGCACTTGAACTTTCAGAAAAAAAGAAGTGACTTTGAAAATAGAAGCTAAATCCATCGTTAACCTTAGAAAGAACTGAAAACTGTTTTGACAGAGACTGGCAGAAGGTCTTCTAAGCATTTTTTTCTTCGACCAGCGGCAATCATGTCCAATTTATAGAAATAGACTATTTGCATACCCCTCCCCCCACATCCCCCTTTTCACTAGCATTAGTACTAAGAATCAAATGTCTGTATTCAACTTTTAACTGGACGAGATGTTTATTCCAAGGCACAATTACGACCAAGGCCGTATCCAGGGGAGGGGGTACCCGGTTTAACCCCCCCCCCCCCAAAATTTTTGACCGAGTCGAAAATAAGTCGAAAATTAGTAAAACCTAGGTAAAAATCAGTAAAATTAATCGAAAACTGAGTCAAAAATTAGTAACCCCCCCCCCCCGAAAAAAAATCCTGGATCCGCTCCTGATTACGACCCTTAGTAATTCTTGCATTTTTTTTTCACTATGTAGTTCATTTTTTTCGGAAATTTTTAGTGAGCATGCGTAAATTGTAAGTTTAAAGTAAGTGAGGTTCTGTAAGATTTTGGATCTATATGGTATAACTTGAATTTTAAGCTATATCTTCCCCTGTTAAGTGGCTCTTCAAAAATATTGTTTTCTGCAGCTTTTCTTTATTTCAGCAATAACCGTGTTGATGCTGGCCTGAAAGGCGCTGCCAAAAATGCAATGCTTCAGAAATAGTTGAAATGGACGAAGGTCCATTAGGCAGCCACTGTAAGTTCTTTAATAAAAAAGTGGGCTACTTAAGCGGCCATTGCAAATCCTTAGTTGAAAAGGAGGGATGGTGTATTTGTGTTAAATTTTTTGAAAATTCAGCTTGGCCAGACGCCATTTCGAAGGGTATCCTCGAATAGTAATCGGGGTCTCGAATAAAATACAACTACAAACAATCCCGTTTTGATTGAAAGCTGCCGAAGGGAGAGCCCAATATCTGCTATGACCAGGGCTGCCACCAGCTGTGTATCTACTCTATATTTTATGATAGTATGATTGTGAAAAAAAATATTTTGACAAGACAATTATTTTCAACCACTCTTGAGTTCAAGATTCTACCGTTTACATTTTTTAAGGCTAAAAAAAGTATCAATGAAAAAGCGGAAACCCAGAATTTCAAAGAAATTGTTTAGTTTGTTACTACTTTGGATAATATTTTAATAATTAAGAGCTCCAAAAAATATCGGCACAAATTCTGTGTGCGTGCGTATGTGGTATACGCATAGGAAAGGAGCGAGGGGGTGGGCTGGAAAGCTAAAAATTATTCCTATACTGTCGTATATTTTCCACAAAATTCATCTAGATTTGTGTTTTTAAGTGAACTAACAATTTTCAGAATCCAAGTGAAATGAAAATTCTGAGTGCAAATGCTAATTTCAAAAACCAATTTAAAAAAACTAAATTTTTAAATTTCAAATTTTCAAAAAAATAAGAAAACCCACCACAATAAAACACCAAACATAACATAGGACTAAAAATACCAAATACACTGGCTTAACGTGTATCGAACATACTTCGTAAAATTACTGAATAACACGATTGAACCATTATACGTTTTCGAATAATAAGGGTAATTATCCAAATCGAAAGCTTCTTTTTAGTTTCCGAAAGGTAATTAAATAGCAAAAACACTGACATAGAACTACCAAGTAAGAAAAAAGTTAAATATGGCATTACAATGCACCATCCATTTTTGCACCACTCATTGATCTTTGTTTATTCACCGGGCATTTTGTGGCTTAGAGCCTGAGCTTCGAGTGGCTATTGTCCTGTAAGAAGAAAAGAGGAATAAAAAACAAGGAAAGTAGAAAAATATTCAGCAAACACATAGTTATCTCAATATAATAATTCGCTGTCTGTCAACCCCATCTATGTCATAATATTGTGACGGCACACACCTGGCTTTTTCTACAATTAGCCATGTCTTAATGCCTGCAATCTTGATTTCCAATTCAAATCAAAAATGATTTCAATTCACACTAAATTAAAATTAATTATTTTGGAGCCATCAAGACATGGCTAATTTTAGAAGAAGCCAAGACAAATAGCCCGAGCAATTGAGAGGCAAATCTGGGAAAAGGCCTTTTTAGGATTGTATAAAAATGATGTCATTTCATCTGTTGATAGATAAGTCTATCTTATAATCCATCCATAGGTCTTTCATAGGGCAGAACTACGGTAGATAGTCATAGAATTAAGGGATGAAAGATTGGATTGATTTAGCTATTGCCAAAAGATTCCTTTCTTTGTGTTGTATTAAACAATATGTTCCATTCAAATGTGCCAACTATATACGCAGTATTGTTTTCTCTAGCTTGCTGTGTTTGAAGTCAGGAAGACCGGGTTAAAACCTTCAGCAAAAGTTTAAGCGGAGGGGGGGGGTGGGCTTCGAATTTTGTGTTACGGGAGGGAGCAAAAAAATTTAAGTGAATCCGAATCAGAGACAGCAACGCTGTAGCGTTGCCTATAGTAAAGGCCATACAGCTCCAATGTTTTATTATTATTTTTTTTTTCCCAGAGGCACTTCATATGGAAGGGGTCGTCGTAGAAACTTCAAAGGGGGCTCATTCGATTGGAAATCGAGAGTTCTAGTGCCCTTTTTAATAGTCGAAAATGATTGGAGGGCAACTAGCCCCCCCCCTCATTCCCCCAAACACATCCAATCAAAATTTTGAGATAGCCATTTTGTTCAGCGTAGTTGATTTCCAGATAGAAAATATGTTTTTGAGGAGGACACTCCCCCACAAGCCTCAGGGCAAGGGTATTAAGTTATTGCGTGGGGGCATATAAGGTTTTTATAGAAGGCGTTGTCGTAGAAACTTCACAAAAGGCTCATTTGATTGGAGATTCAAAGGGGTAGTGCCCTTTTTAATAGTTAAAAGTGATTGGAGGGCAACTAGCCCCCCCCACGCCCATCATTCCCCCAAACACACCCAATCAAAATTTTGAGATAGCCATTTTGTTCAGCGTAGTTGATTTTCAGATAGAAAATATGTTTTTGGGGAGGACACTCAACCACAACCCTCAAGGCAAGGGTTTTAAGTTACAACCTGGGGGCATATAAGGTTTTTATAGAAGGCGGTGTCGTAGAAACCTCAAAAAAGGCTCATTCGATTGGAAATTCAAAGGGCTAGTCCCTTTTTAATAGTCGAAATTAAATTTAAGACAACTGAAACTCCTCTCACGCCAACCGTTTCCCCAAACACATCCAATGAAAATTTAGAGAAAGCCATTTCATTAAACGTATTTTTAAGTTCTGGAAATGATGTCTTTATGGTTGTCTAATTTCCCACAGCCCTCAGGGCAAGGGTTGTAAGCTATGCCCTGGGGGCATATAAGGTTTTGTATAGACAACATTGTCGTATAAACTTCAGAGAGGGCTCATTTGACTGGAAATTGAAAGTTCTAATTCACTTTTTAAGCGTCAAAAGATATTGGAAGGTAACCAGCTCCCCCCCCCCTAAACCCTATTTTCCCAAATGCATCCAATAAAAGTTTTAAGGTGGCTATTTTGTTAAAAATAGTTCAAAGATTACATAACAAAAATTCCGGTGTTGACACAACCCGCCAGGGCCTGGGGGCAGGCGTTAAAAGTTATGCCTGGGGGCATATATGGGTCTTATGGAAGGGATGCTCGTATTAACTTTAAAGAGGTATCATTTGATTGGAAATTGAAAGTTCTAGTTAACTTTTTAAGAGTCAAAAGAGATTGGAGGGCACCTAGCCCCCCCCCTCCACGCCCTTTTTTCCTAAAACCCATCCGATAAGAACTTTGAGATATTTTTTTTTAACTAGTTCAAAGACCATATAACGGAAACTCAGGGGTCAACACAGAAAACTCAGGGGCCTGAGGGGAGGTGTTCTAAGTTATGCCCTTGGGGAATATATGATTCTTATTGAAGGGATGCTCGTAAAAAACTCAGAGATGGCTCATTTGATTGGAAATCGAAAGTTCTAGTTAAGTTTTTTCGAGTCAAAAGATATTGGAGGGCAATTAGCCCCCCACGCCCCTTTTCCCCAAATGCATCCAATAAAATTTTGAGGTAGGCATTAAGTTTTGAGATTTTGAGATAGGTATTAAATTTCTCAAAAGTCAGATAACAAAAACTCAGGTGTCGTCACAACCCCCAGGGCCCGGGGACAGGCGTTGTAAGGTATGCCTTGGGGCATATATTGTTCGTATGAAAGGGATACTCGTATAAACTTCAGACAGGGCTAATTTGATTTGATATTGAAATACAGCCCTTTTTGTGAGTCAAAAGTAAAAAGCCAGCAACTGGCCACCCAAGTATTTACTCCCCCAATGTATCTGATAAAAAACTTGAGGTATCTATTTTGTTAGAAAAAATTGAAAGATCGCGTGACAAAAATCCTTTACTTATAACACGTTATTTAAAAATAGTACGAAAATTCTATGAGAAAAATTCCTGTGTTGACGCAACCCCCCCAGGGCTGGAACCGACATGTTAAGTATTGCTCTGTGGGTAGATATGCTTATCATGTAGGACCTGCTTACAGAAATTTCGAAGAAGGGTTATTTGAACAGAAGTTTAAAGTTGTAGTTCATTTTCTCAGAGTGAAAAAGATCGGAGGGTGACTAGCCCCTCCCGCCCTCCACGCCTTCGGGCGTATCGGATGGATAAACCCATCCGATAAAAATTTCAGGTGACCATTTTGTTAAAAATAGTTCAAGCATCGGATATTGAAACTCCAGGGTCGACACAACCTCCCAGGGCCGAGGGACAGGCGTTGTAAGTTATACTCTGGGGATTTATATGGTTTTTATAGAAGGGATACTCGTATAAACTTCAGAGAGGGTTCATTTGATTGAAAATAAAAAGTTCTAGTTCCCTTTTAAAGTCAAAAGAGACCAAAGCTTAATCTAGTCCCCCTACGCCCTCTTCCCCCAAACCTGTCCGATGAGAATTCAGAGATATCAATTTTTTTAAAAATAGTTCAAACACCATGAAATAAAAAGTCAAAGTTTGACACAAGCCCATCATTTCATTGCGGTCCTTCTATTTTAAAAACAGTTTTGATACCTTGATGAATATTTGATTTTTTTTTAAGTTTGATTTTGAAATAAGGAGTTTTTAAAAACTTGAAATTTTTTGCAATCAAAAACGAACAAAAATTAATTAAAAAAAAGTTCTCCGAAAAAATCAGTTTTTCAAAGAAAAGTAAAGGCCATTTTAAACTTAAGCTCAGCATATACAAATATTTTTTAAAATTCAAACTCAAAACGACCAGAAATTACTATTAAAGACGCAGTAGGTTTTAGACTTTTACAGTGAGAGAAGGAGGTCATACCCAAACTCTTGTTTGTGGTGATTTTTGATTGTTTCAAGCTTCATTTGCATATTCAATTTAACTTTCACTCGTTTTAAGATTTATTTATTAATTTGCATTAATATCTATTGTATGTTTGTTTGCATTGATTGTTTATTTAATTTCTGTTCGTTTTAAGTTTCGTCTTAAGCTTGATTTTCATATTCAATCTAAGCATTAATCGCTTTAAGATCTATTTATTCATTTATATCATTACTTGTTGTATGTTTTTGCTCCAACTGCTCATTTAATTACTGTTAGTTTTGGGTTTCGTTTATTCTGTAATAGTAATTTACGGTCGTGTATTTTTTTTAATTTAAAATTTAGTTTTATATGATTATCATAATTTCAAAATTTAAATTAAATTTATTTTAAAAAATGATTTTTTAGGAGAGTTTTTTTTTTTAATTGGTTATAGTAAATGTCTTTCTTGTTAGACATTTTATTGCCTTGTTCCCTATCTCTTATCCCTATAGCTGTTCTTGATTATTTCAGGAATAATGCTATTGAATTTTAGAACAGTGTTTAGAGGGAGTTTAAAGTCCACCGATTCTTGTTTGGCTTTATTGAGCTCAAGCTTAAAAGATTATGCGTATTTTATGTTTTATCAAACGGAAATATCTTGCATGACTTCTGAACGAGATGACTACTACTGATAAAAATAATTGCAATAAAATAAAACATGTATAAAAAACTTGAAAAACAAAATAATCATAAAAAAAAAAAAAAAAATCACACGCACACCAGTTCGAATTCGACATAGTCATTGTGTCAGAAGCAAAAAAGAAAGGGTATGTCGAGGAGAAAATCAGCGATGATTGAGGTGAACACACGATGTTTGAAGTCCTATACGGCGGAAAAACTGAAAGTCACTTTGCCGGAGTTGCATCAATTCTAGATCCAAATATTGAAACGTCCTATGCTCATGAAGACTGGTCAGTCAATGAATACTGTATGCAAGACTTGCTTCTAACCAAGCCAAATTATCGCTGAATATGCACCCACAAATAATGCCGTTAAATACGAATTTTACGATAACCTTCAATCAGTGATCGACTCGGTCTCTTTCGACGACGTCACCTGTGTTGCAGGGGGCTTCGATGTAAAAGCTGCCCAAGACAGATCCTATTGCCCTGAAGCTATGGGACACCACAGACTTAGCAACATAAACAAAAATGGTGCTCAACTTGTAAGCTTCATCTTGAGGAAAGTTTTGCTGATTGGCGGTACGCTCATGGAATACTTGAAGTTAACTGCAAAATAGCAGAAAAACATTACCGCCTTTTACAATAACTGCCTTCGCAAGATCAGCTGGGGAGACCAATGTCAGCAATAACGAGATTCGTACCCGCGAAGGCTAACAACACATCACCTCAGTTGTGAGACAACGAAGATAGCGATACTATGAACACATTCTCCACATGCCAGATCACAGACTTTCAAAAAAGCTCCTTCACTGATAACCGGAAGGCATCGTCACTAAAGATGACTAAATAAAACACACTCCTAAGGACGTACGAACGTGACGGAAGAGCCCTTTAGACGAGTATTATCCCAGAGTGGGAAGACATCTATTATGCGATTCACTCAAGGAAAGTCTCGAAGGCTACTTACTAACGTCTTGTGTGCTTCTGAAGGTGCGATAGGAACTAAGGGTCAAGCTGAGGTACCGTACCACATTTTCGCCTGTTTTTTGTCCTTCAAGATTATAACATTAACAATCTGTTTAGTGCCATCTGTTTATTGGCTTGTCTTGATAAATATTACCACATTTCTTTTTTTTAAATTTAGTGCCCATTAAAACCAAAAACTGCATAACTTGCAGACAGAAATTTTTTTCATTAAAAGTTGAATTCTCAACATTTTCTAATTTTTAAAGATATATAAGGCTGTGTAAATTCCTATTTAACTAATTCAAACGGTCAAATTCCATTTCTGCCTTCCTTAGCATGTAAAAGGGAAAGTTTACAGAGAATATAGGTGTGCTACTTCTGGATATCTTGTTATCTCCGCGTAATTAACAAACGAGAAAATTAATCAATAAAGCCTTAATTCAGAGAAAACCATTTAGTGCTTTTATACTGGAATTTTGAATACAATTTATTTACTTTTAGATTGTCTATTTGTGTTATGGTCCTTTGGCAGTGAATACAATTATCTATCTATCCATCTAAACCAGGTATTCCAAACTTTAGATATATGTGTACCCTTTTCCATGATTTCCGGAACACTGACCACCCTTCGCGAGAAACGGGCTTATTTTAATAACAATCAAACTATATTTCTTTTTTTTCATTTTTTCAGTACATATGCAAAATCATACCAAAAGAGAAATGAAGTCACTCATAACAAAACATAAATAAATATTTTATTATCCAAAGTTATATTATATTATACAGTTGTATTATATTATCTAAAACTATAAAATTTATTTGTGTCAATGACAGGGATGATATTGTTTGTGCTGAGATGACAGATCGTCATAATTTGGTACTCTGATTGCTAATTTTAATGAAGGACACGGTTCCCTGTCCAATAGCCAGTTCTTTGGATGGTGAAGGTGCATATCCTCACCAATCTCCTGTAAAAAAAGTACCTCCCAAACTCTTCTCGTATCCCTGTGGGTACGCGTACCACACTTTGAGAAAAATGGATCTAGACTCTAGATTTTACAGCTTCCTTGTGATATCCTACAGTAGTGACAGTTTTCGTTTATTTTGCCAATGGCGGCTAGAGTTAGGGGCGTTTAGTGATTTAAGTCGGCAAAAATGCATTGTTTATAACCCCTAGTAGTTCCTGCAAAGGCCATGTTAAAAACCTAATAGAAGATATTTTGACAGGAGCGCCTATTAAGGGGAGGCGTATAAAAATTTTTTTTCCATTATTTTAAAAAATCTGATTTTGAAGATCCCTCTACATTTTGAAAAGTTACTTTTTGATTCTTCAAAAAAAGAAAATCCACCCAGTTAATTGGCGTAACTGAGCCAAACTTGCCAGGAAATACTTTCCATCAAAACAAAATTTGAAAAGTAAAAGACAAATCAAATAAAAAAAGGTTGCCAGTTATAATGAACCGTTCTAAATGCCTAAAGGTTTATATTCAGGAGGGAGGGCATTTACACCCGTGAATTGGTCGATTGGTACGAAGGGTTTCAGCAACAATTCTGGGGTAAAGTGGAGTCTCATACAAAATTACTTCTCCACTCAGTTTCCTATTTTCTTTTTAAAGGTTTAATAGTCTTAAGCATTCTGAACAATTGGAAAATTGGGGTTGACTAAACAAAAATTTAAAGCAAAGATAATTTTTTCAATTAGTAGCCCCCCACACCTCTCCCTTCATTTATATGGGTGACAATTTATCTAAAGACAAGTTTAGCAACTAGTAAATTCCCCCCCCCCCCGTACTCATATACACCATGGTCGCAGCTTTAGATAAAAAGTGAACTACAGCCCATAGTTTCCATAATTTGGAAAAAGCTCTTTGAAAAAGCTGTCTAGTAAGCAAAATTTCATCTCAAGGTGATTCAGGAATGAAAACTATTGTATAGGCTCATCTTAATAGTAAAAGTTTATTGTGAGAACTAATTTTCGGGGATTTTGAAGAGCTTGAGGCCGTTCAAGACGGCAGCCATTGAAATTTAAAGTGCACCACTGAAATTGTTGAAAACACTACACTGAAGATTGACAGTACACCACCCTGAAAAACAAGAGAAAAAATACTACTGATGGGTCTCCTTTTCTTCGTTTTTTACCCAAGGATGATCGAACCAAACCAGTGGTAGTGAAATATTGGGAGAGGGCTTATTTGAACGGTAATTATAATATCTAGTGATTTCCTAAATAAAAGAGATCACACCACACCAATTGACCGTTTTCTGCCATTTTGTGCCGCAAAATAAGATTTTTGCCGAAAAAGGGACAAAATGTTGAGAAATACAAGTTCAGAAATACAATGCAATCGATTTCTCATCGTCTAAAACCCTGTACCGGAAGTTTGGAGCCCTGCATCTTAAAAAAAAAACAAGGAAAACTCTTTCTTCCATGGGTAGAATGAAAGATCTTAAGCCGAACTAACCAGCTATGGAAAAGAAATATATATATATATATATATATATATATATATATATATATATATATATATATATATATATATATATATATATATATATATATATATATATATATATATATATATATATATATATATATATATATATATATATATATAATATATATATATATATATATATATATATATATATATATATATATATATATATATATATATATATATATATATATATATATATATATATATATATACGTATACATACGTATACGTATACATACGTATATATATACGTATATATCTGAAGCCTTTCTGTCTTCTTTGCAATTTTAAGCCTTTAGAAATGGGGAAGGAATAGAACGATGAATAGTTCGCACGACATTTATCTACCGAGGCCTTGATATGTCGCTTCTGAACTACGCTGACGATATATTGAATCTCAGCAGGACTGTCTCGGGTATAGAGGAAAATTTTGATATTTTATGTATTGAGTATAGGAAAATCGGATTGAAGTTTAATGCTGAGAAGAGTGAGGGTGTCGCATTTGGTAAATCGCGTAACCGGCCCTCCCCGAATAATGTTTGTCTAGATGGTCATCCGATACCTCTATCGCCAAGTATCAGTTACCTTGGACTTCCGATTGGGAGTGATCTGAGGCATACCCGATCGCTTTTGCTAGAATTTGTTGGTTCGAAGCTTCGTAAGACATATGGTATGCTTGTTCCCTGTAAAGCTCGATACAAAAGAAGTATATTATCAAAAATTTACAATGCATTTGCTATGCCCCTTTTGCTTGCTTTATCACCCTTTTGGAGTATATTAACTATCTCGGATAAGAAGACGCTACGAACGTTGTTTTTTCGGTATGCCAAGTTCCTCCTTGGCATACCTTCTTGGGCCAGAAACCGGTGCCTGGTTTCTGTATATGGGGTCACAGATCCTTTTAAAGCAATCGCGGAACGGAGACTGCGATTTGAGAAGTCGCTGGATCCGACGAATACCTTGTTTAGTGCCTTTATGTAATTTGTTACCGTCTAATTTTTTACTCCGAGTTTACATCATGTGTGTATTTCGGGAAATAAATTTATTGATTGATTGATTGATTGATAATTGCCCCTATTTGTATTTTTTTTTTTTTTTTTTTTTTTATTTTATGTTTTGCTGTGTTTTGGTTTTTTTTGTATTTTTAAGAATTTATTTTTTTTTTTTTTTTTTTTTTTTTTCCATTTTTTTTTCTTTATACTCCATCAGTGTTGTATTTTACATTTATGATGGGAAATAAATTTATACATACATATATATATATATATATATATATATATATATATATATATATATATATATATATATATATATATAAATATATATATATATATATATATATATATATATATATATATATATATATATATATATATATATATATATATATATATATATATATATATATATATATATATATATATATATATATATATATATATATATATATATACGTATACGTATACATACGTATATATATACGTATATATCTGAAGCCTTTCTGTCTTCTTTGCAATTTTAAGCCTTTAGAAATGGGGAAGGAATAGAAAAAGGAGCATGAAAATATCGCCTTTGGATATAATTTAGGCTCCGAGTTCATACCTGAAAGTTTATTTCAGGTTTATTTCATTTCTATTTCATATCTATTAGTTTATTCCATATTCTCCTTAATCAACTATTTCCTAATTTAGAAAAAAAACCATAAAATCTTGGATTTTGCCCGCTTAAAAACTGTTAAATACTGATAATTTAAATTTAAAACGGTATTCCGAATTTTTGCGATCAGTAAAAATCAGTGCAAACAACATCAACATGTTTATTAGGCCTGCAAACAAGCAAAAAAAGAAATAAAGCTGATATCTAGGCTACAAAATAAATAATGAAAAATAGAGCTTTTATCTAGAAAAATAAAATGTAGAACCACATATTGGATTTTCTTTTGTTGGCTCTTTAGGCTGCGCACCAAGGACTTCCAGGAGAAGGAGGACTGCGGTGGATACGGAGGCACACTTTTTGTTGCAGAAAGAAGTTAGAAAACATTTCTTGACAAAAGCGCTAAATGTTTTATAATATTACAAAAGTTAACAAATTTTGAATATCTTTAGTCTCCCAGGCCCTCTGCAAGGGGGGGGGGCAACAACCACTTTCCCTCAATTTGAACGTTCTTGCTACCCAGCAGAAGAATATTCTTAATGGCCTAGCGGGGAGAAGTGTCTTAAAGCCTCTCATCCAGATTGTATCTGCAAAAACATCCGTGCTTTATCACTGTTTTGGTAGCCTAACTAATATGACTGTATATAACTGATAAATATGTTGTTCCTGAACAATATGTTGTTACTGAATTCGAAAATACGAAAAAGACAAAGTTTATCTATGTTTATCAAAGTTCAGTACCCCTTGGAGGGAGAGAGAAAGGAGTACATACTGAAAAGGACTGATGGGCAAGTTGTGAAGTATGGTCCAAAACATGCACGGGAGGACAGATTATAGAAAAACACATAAAAACGTAAGATTTCAGAAGGGGGGGGGGGATTTTGAATATAGCTTTAAAATAGATTTCAATGGGTTGACAGTCTTAGGATTTTTCCATAAGCTGTTATATTTGGCCCTAGTTGGTCAAAACTCTCTTGTTTGGAGGGAGACAAAGGCACTTTCTGCGGCACGATCTTTTTCATGACTTCAAAAGTTTCGCCACCTTTTAAATTAACAGTTAGCACAACAAAAACTCCTATTTAAAGAATTCACAAGAAAACATTTAATTACTGAAAAATTATTAATTCTTTTAATAATTCAAATTCATTATTTAAACAAAAAATAGACAACAATGACAGGGCAATATTAGACTTCAAATAGTAAGTGCACTGCAGAGAAAACTTAAAAGAAAAAAAAAGAAACTTTAAAATGAACAAAGAAACTTTAAAAAGCCATAAACTCTGGAAATACCTGTCCAACCAAAAAGCTAAGAGAAGAAAACCGAAATAAATTTCGGTTTAAATCTACTGGTCAGTTTTTTTGTCTTTAACATTTCGCCTAGTTGCATTGTCGTCATTTTTATGTATTGCTCAAATTGTTTCAATAAAAATCTGTGAAACCACTCTAATTGAAATAGGCATATGAAAAAGAATAATTTTTGCTGACTTCACATAAACCTCCTACAAAATAAACTTGCTTCATATTCGCGGATTACTTTTACCCGCCCAATCATAGATTATTTTACATTTGTACATTAGATAGCTTACGCTGCGAAAAAGAGTTTATCATAACCCAAATTAAAAGAAACCAAAAAGATAAATTTTTCAATCGATTCAAAATGTTAAATTTATAAGCTCATTTTCTACGTAGCTGTTTTTTTTAAGAATAAATTTATTCTGTATAATACTGAAGGATAAAGAAGAAGTATCACATAATACGCTTACGGAATTAATTGAGCTGTAGCCAATGGTTACATCACCAGCGTTGCCGACGCTTTGAAATATATTGTATCAGTTTTCCGACTAAAATTATACACCAAGAGATTAACCTGCACCATCTGAACAAATGCTAAAAATTTGCGGTAACCAGAAGAAAATTTTCGATAAACTCAAATGATTTCCGAGTCAGAAAAGGAGCAAGTAAAACTAAATGCGCCCAAAAATTTGTATTTTATCCAACATTTCCAAATGCACCGCACTGTACCCGAACCTCTAAATTGCACTAAAAACAAAATAACTGTACGGCTCTGGCAACGCTGTACACCACACTAACAAACTTTTTACGTTAGGCAAGGACAAACTTATTTCTTATCGATGGATTATTTTTAGCTGACCAATCATGGATCATTTTATATTTTACACTAGGCAGCTTATATTGCAGAATTACAATGTGGAATAACTGCCACTTTTTATGGCGCCTGCGCGTCAGAGATTAGTGTCTTCACAAAAGGGAGTTTGCTCAAAATCAAAATAATGAGGAACCAAAAAGTTATTTTTTCAATTATACTAAGTGACACAAAAATAACTTGTACAGACGAAGTTACAATTGCCTCAAATGATAAACTTATTAATGATAAACAAATGATAAGTGATCGATTCCTTTTAGAATTTTTCCTTTAAAGGACAAATTCTTGCTTAAATTCTTGAATAACAAACATAGTTTAGAAACGATAAACTTAATGATAGGAGCTTGCTCGAAATCAAGATAATGAAGAACCGAAAAATTGTTATTTTCAATATATACTAAATGATATATGAATAACTAGCAACAGATGAAGTTATAATTAACTTAAATGATAAACTGTAAATAATAAATAAATGATAAGTGATGATCAGTTCTTTTTTTTAACTTTTTTAAAAATTCTAAAGATAAATTCTTATTTAAATTCTTAAATGCTCAATAAATTTTGGAAATGATAAACCTAATGACAAGTTATAAACTTATTTTCTATAGAGCTCGATCTTTGTTAAGGAACGTAGTTATTCTATATAATGGGCAATCTGTTCCAGCAAAATAGAGCTGCAACTAAAATGGACAATCTGTTCCAGCAAAATAGAGCTGCAACTGAAATGGACAATCTGTTCCAGTAAAATAGAGCTGCAACAAAAAGGGACAATCTGTTCCTGCAAAATAGAGCTTCAACTAAAAGGGACAATCTGTTCCAGCAAAATAGAGCTACAACTTAAATGGACAATCTGTTCCAGAAAAATAGAGCTGCAACTATAATGGACAACCTGTTCCTTCAAAATAGAGCTGCAACTAAAATGGACAATCTGTTCCAGCAAAATAGAGCTACAACTAAAATGGACAATCTGTTCCAGCAAAATAGAGCTGCAACTAAAATGGACAATCTGTTCCAGCAAAATAGAGCTGCAACTAAAATGGACAATCTGTTCCTGCAAAATAGAGCTGCAACTAAAATGGACAATCTGTTCCAGCAAAATAGAGCTGCAACTAAAATGGACAATCTGTTCCAGCAAAATAGAGCTGCAACTAAAATGGACAATCTGTTCCAGCAAAATAGAGCTGCAACTGAAATGGACAATCTGTTCCAGTAAAATAGAGCTGCAACTAAAATGGACAATCTGTTCCAGCAAAATAGAGCTGCAACTAAATTATCGACCAAGACCTAAGCTTTAACACTTGCGAAAATTGACTGATTCGTAAATAACGGCCAGTATTTGTGAAAGAGGAGTCACTAAGATTTTAAATATGATTCTTGTTTCTACAATAGCAAAAACCAACAAAACCTTTCCCTAAATAAAGCCAAGTTTTTGGTATATTTCGAAATTTCTTGAAAGTATTGAGGACATAAAAAAAACATTTTTCTTCCTTGTGGACGCGCCTTAGGGTCTATCCTTACCTGGCAACTACAATTCTATAAGATTTTCCTTTTAATTGTTTCAAAATTATGAAGCTTCTAGGGCACTACCATTTTTCCGTCGGTGTTGCCACATTGAAACGTGAAAATAAATAAGCAAGACTAATTAATTAAATTTGGCAGCGCTTTTTTCCGTCAAAATTCAAACATTGACAATCTATTTGATTCTCAAAGACAACTTCTTCAAAAGAAATGCTTCGAATCTTCAAAAGAACACTACATCTTCTTAAGCTGTTTGTGCCATTCGGTTTAGCTTTTTTTGCTAATTTTTTGGCTAAGTTTCCTTTTTTTTTTAGTTTGGCAATCGTTACGACCAAAAACTTTATAACTGTACATGGATGACTTTTACCATTAAAAATTGAACTTTTGACTTTTTTTCTAATTGTTATGATATATATATGGTTATGTAGTTTTCTACTTAACCAATCCAAACGGATTTAATTTTCACTGTCCATGGCAACTTGAAGCTCGAATTTTGGTAATAAGACAAGTATCATAATAACTTAACTGTCAATGTGAGAATGAATATGTGAGAATGAGGTAGTTACTTTAATTCATATATAGGTTGATCATAAGCTCAAGACCGATCCAAGAGGGTGGAGAGAGGGATTTCCAGTTTATCCCCCCCCCCCCCAAAAAAAATTGTCTGACTCGTAAAAAAGCCACAAAAAGGTTTTGTAAACGCTATACGTTTTGAAAGTTTTTTATGGCCCCCCCCCCCCCGAACGAAAATCCTGGATACGGCCTTACATAAACTCCAGAAAAAAAAATCGATTATTATTTAGCCGACGTGCATTTTCATCGATCTCTCAAGATAGCCAATTGATCTAGTTAATAGCCAAGAATAGCTAATTGATGAATTAACGTTACGGAAAATAGTAAGCCAGATTATATAAACCTTCTCAGTAGTAAAACGTTTAAGAGGAGTTCATACTGAAAAATAATATTTAAAGATACTCATATGGCACCAAAGCGCTGTCAGTTGGCCTCAGCCGTAAAAAAAACCTCTCTCCTTAAGATTGAGCTGCTGGTCATAGAGTTTTAAATAATAAGCAAAC
Source organism: Artemia sp. Qi Xiang Cuo (assembly GCF_049724085.1). Classification (NCBI taxonomy): domain Eukaryota; kingdom Metazoa; phylum Arthropoda; class Branchiopoda; order Anostraca; family Artemiidae; genus Artemia; species Artemia sp. Qi Xiang Cuo. The sequence continues at coordinate 15,922,861 of NC_142809.1, read as the reverse complement.
CTCTCTCTTTTCTCATTTCTACGACTCATTTTTAAATACTCAGCCCTCTACTCTATATAGATAATACTCTATATAGATATAGAGAGATATATATAGATATATATCTCAGCCCTCTATAGATATATATATATGCTTTATTTAACCGAAGTAATTTGCCTCATAATGGGGTGATAGATTATTAAAGAGACGAGGTAGATCTTTGTGTAAGGGGTAGTAGGATAACAAAATGAGTAAGTTTCAATGACCTAAGTATTTTTCAGGGGTAATTACATCAAACAATAGTCCTAAAGGATAGGGAGAGGGCTCATAGAAAAAAAAAGAAGTTCAAATGACCAATGCTAGGACACTTTCTGTCCTGACCAATGCTAGGACACGATACTGTCGACATAAAGGTCGACAGAAATAGGATAAATTTATTTATAGATAAATAAAGTTTAAATTCAAACTGAAGCGACGACAAAAACATAAAAAAATGGGCTTAAACCCATTTAAAAAAAAGACGAAAAAAAAGAGGAGCCAACGTTCTTTTTCACCATATTAATGTTTTTCACCATATTATAGATAAATAAATTTTAAATTCAAACTGAAGCGACGACAAAAACATAAAAAAATGGGCTTAAATCCATTTAAAAAAAAGACGAAAAAAAAAGAGGAGCCAACGTTCTTTTTCACCATATTAATTTTTTTCACCATATTATAGATAAATAAAGTTTAAATTCAAACTGAAGCGACGACAAAAACATAAAAAAATGGGCTTAAATCCATTTAAAAAAAAGACGAAAAAAAAAGAGGAGCCAACGTTCTTTTTCACCATATTAATGTTTTTCACCATATTATAGATAAATAAAGTTTAAATTCAAACTGAAGCGACGACAAAAACATAAAAAAATGGGCTTAAACCCATTTAAAAAAAAGACGAAAAAAAAGAGGAGCCAACGTTCTTTTTCACCATATTAATTTTTTTCACCATATTATAGATAAATAAAGTTTAAATTCAAACTGAAGCGACGACAAAAACATAAAAAAATGGGCTTAAATCCATTTAAAAAAAAGACGAAAAAAAAAGAGGAGCCAACGTTCTTTTTCACCATATTAATGTTTTAATTACAGTTAGTTAATTTACTTTAATTCACTTTAATTATGCACTTTAATTCACAAACAAGGAAATAATAGACTCCTCCCAAGATGGAAATTTGATTGTCACAAAATATAAATAAAACAAACCAACACAACGTTGTTTATCACACAGAAAGCAAATATATAGATAAGGATATGAACAAACATGCAAAAATAATAGATAAAACGCAATCAAAACAAGTCTAAATAAGGATGCATCCAACAGAGTTGATAAGGATGTACCTAGCAGAAAGACGTCGGGTCGTTCGTTGCGCGGATACCTCTTGTGGACCTCCTCGATAGCTCGAAGATCGGGTTATAATCCGATCAGAGGGATTGTAGGGCCATGATCTGTTATTAGTCTTGGATAGACGAGAGAAAGTCGAACCATTAGCAGCAAACCTAAATAAATCAAGTTCAAACAAAATTATACCCACCACTGCACTAAAGCGGTCAGACACTGGTGCACCATATTTTTAACATTGACTTTTGATACGAGCAAAATGCTATGTGAAAGAGAAAGAAACTGGTCAAAGTCTCCCAAGACCGTACCCAGGATTTTTATTCAGAGGGGTTTTACTCAAAATATTTTTTTCGGGGGGGGGGGGGGTTACACAAAAAACCTCAAAAAACGCAAACAAAATTTTTTTATATCTATTTTTGTTACATTTTTACGAGTCAAAAAAATATGTCGGGGGAGAGGGGGATTCAAATCTCCCTAACCCCCCCTATAGGTACGGCCTTGCAGTCCCATACTTCTTTTGAAGAGTGTGTTGGAAAAAAAAAATAAATACGAAGAAAAAAATAGAAAAAACTATTAAAAGACCAAAACAAGGGTGATTTCCAGTCAGTTTCAATGCCTTCTGGCTTTTGCCACTGGTTCAAAACCACCCTTGTTTTGTTTGTTTTTTTCATTTTTTGTCGAACTTCATGTACAGCCAGTGAGGTATTTGAACTTATTTATATAAAGAGTGCCTTTCAAGTTAATAGGTTTATTTTTGTGACATATTTTTGCAAGCAAAACACATTCCTGAACTAGTCTACTGACTGAATTTTACTGGCTCTTTGTGACAAATATTAAGCCACAAAAAAAACGAAATATTTTGAGCCACAGCCTTCTTTACAAGTAAGCCCTCTATTTCTAACATATTGATTCAACTAGGTTAATCTAGTTCAGTTAATACTTCAAATATATTCCATTGGTGGTTCCAAATAATTCTGCTTAATCTTTTTTATTATTATTACACTAAATCGCTCCTGAGGCATGACCTTTCTTTCTAAGAATCAGTTCAATTAACTCTTTCTTCAACCTTCCAAAGCTCAAAAGCGAAAGGTCGACTGATTTTTTGACAGATCTGAGAAGATGTCTAACATTCGATTGTTAGTTGGATTAATTAGTTCCTTAATTCCTGCGACTATTATTCATCAATTATGTTGTATTAACAAAATTATTATTTTTACCATTATAAATAGATGCCTTGAAGTTTAATTATTTTCTAAGATACATTTTAGATAACCTTTTACAAACATTCATTGGTTGGTTTCAAATCTTTTGATAAATGTCCAGTTGAGTTGAAAGTTTCTACTCGTACTGATCTCCGATGACGATACATAGTGGTGGTCCCACGACCCCAGCATGCCCCCCTACCATCTTTTAGCTGAAAGACTAGCGTATTGCAAATTGTTTGAGCTGGGTCATACAAGAAATTTTAACCTGTTTTATGATCGAAGGAGGCTCAGAGTAGGCCATTGGCCCCTCAAACCTTTGCTCAGTTATTTGCACAAGAAAGGTACAAGATACAAGACAAGACAGAAAACATTTTGATGTGAAAAGCATCATTTCCCAGCTATTTCAGTGAGTCCGAAAAGGGTATAGGCTATATAAAAAAGGACTAAGTTTTGCAAACATGTTCCCATCTACCCCTCCCCCTCTTTTGACTCCCCTGGGGCATAATTTTTTTTGGGGCGTGGGGGGCAGCTGTCCTTCCCAGGCCTTGGTTTGCCCCCCCCCGGCTGAATTTTAGCTTTTTCAAAAATCTTGTCAAAACTAAGATAAGCCTACATAATCCAAGCATAAACAGAAACGGGTCAGTTTTCTTCAGTATATCTTTACCTTTATGGTACTATATGGCTCATTTTTCAGTTTTCACTGTCATTTTCATTCCATTTGGGAAAATTGGCTCAAGCATTGGCCCCCCCCCCCTCCAACATGATTTTAAGGGAATTACGCCACTGGTTCTGTACAGAAAGTATAGATATATACAGCCACATCTTCAAGTTCAATCATTTTATTATTCCCATATTCACGAAAATGTATGGTGCGGGACAAGGTTTTGTTTTAATTTTTTTTAAAAGAAAACTGAAAAAGTATTTTTGTCAATCTAAGGGGGGGGGGGCATTTAAAAAAAAGAAAATATACAAAAAGGTGTTATTCGATATCTAAAAGTATACCATTTGAAAATTCACAGCCCATCTCTAAAATACCTAGTAGAGTGACTCAAATGGTTGATTTACAATCACTTCATTTCTACAGACAATTTCTAAATAACTTCATACTCCAACTTCAAATAATTCCCAATTCAAACCATTACCAGTGACAATATTTTAAAATAAATTTACCTTTTAGCAGATGTGGCAATTGTAGACCGCGTCAGTCGTTTATTAACAGGTGATACTTCAACAACGGATGATTGGTTAGCAGCCAAAAGGTTACTTACACGCGTCGCTTTGACCGGCGATAATCGCGCAATTGATGTCGGTGGTTGGCTGTTAGGTGTCCTTGTGGAAGCCCTTTGTGGTCGAGGAGTGAGGGGTTCAGTTATCTTGGTTGGTCGCTGCTGCCGTACTTCGGTTACACTAAAAACCCAAAGAACACAATTAGATATTGAAATACCGACCAAATAGTATTTAATATATTTATAGCACATTCAAACTCAGCAGCCAAAGGGTTCTGTTGGGAGTTTACAATATGAATTTAATTTGATTAAGAAGCTATCATTAATTTTTTTTGAAAACTAACTCCATAGAAGTTTATTTAATTCGTTGTTTGTGCGTGGCCCTGCGATGAGGACACAGTAAGAACTTTACTCCCCCTGCACCTTTTTTTACCGATTATTTTGAATAAATGCGGTTTAGAAGTGCTGAAATGAAATTATGGATTTTTTATCTACCCTATGTATAGTAAGTTGGCTCAGTTGAAGCCGTAAGATTGAATTTGTTTGCGTGTAGTTATTTATTCGCAACAAACTCTAACCTTAATAATAAAAAAAAAAAAAAAAAAAAAAAAAAAAAGTACATGCCATTTTGCACCTAATCAAGGAAACAACTTGTATATTACCTTGAATACTCCCGTGTATTCAAGGTATTAAAGTTACTTTAATTACAGTTACCTTTTAACTACTTTTCACTGGAACTAAACTGCCAAAAACATTAAAATGAAAATATATTTTTGCTCCATGGACCTCTCTTAGGTCTATTCACACCTGAAGACTACGAATTTCTTTTAGAGATTCCAAAATTATGTAGTTATAGAAAAGTATCATTTTCATCAGTGTTGTCACCTTAAACCGTAAAAATAAATAAGCAACACTTATTAGCTGAAACACTTTTCAGCTGCAAAGATTCAAAAATATGTTTTTTCTCAAAGGCAACTACAAATTGAAAGGAGAGCCACACCTTCTTAACATGCTTGGTCCCATGGGTTTTAGCCTATTTTTGGCCGATTTGTCACCCACTCTTCTTCGTTTTAATTTGTTTTTAATTTTTGTTTAATTAAACACTCCATAATTGCATATAGTGAACTTTCCATGGAAAATCGAATTTGATTTCCTAAGATATATATGGTTTTAGAATTTCCATTTAACCAATTCAAACAATGGTTTCGGCTAGCCTGGTTACTTTAAGAACGGCTCACGTATAATCCGAATTTTAAATTCACTCACGAATATCACAGTCTCATCTAATACCAGACGGAAAATGGCTTCGAGTATTCCCACCAGCCTGAATGAGTGAATATAAACATACTGTATGTTCATCTACCATTTATAGGTGGGCTTTCAAAATTGGGAATCTTGGCCCCTGAGAAGCTGATTTTAGTAACTTTCAGATTTAAATTAGCTTTGACAAGGAATCGAAACATTTTCAGACATAATGAAAAGAGGTTTTCATGCAGAAATGGGAATTTAAATCTTATTTGAGTTAATATTTAAGATTTAATTCAAGAATAATTTAATCTCAATGTTTGATTCATGACGTTAATCCAGAGATTTAGATTAATCTGGAAAATTAGATTAATCTCAGGCTAGAATCAGATTAAGTTAGCTTTGAGAGATCTCAGAATATTATTCTTTCGAGTAGAATCCAGATGCCAATTTTGTATCCAAAACATTCAGTTTGGATTTTTTTGCAGGCCTTGTTCGTAAAAAAAAGCTGCACCACATTTTCTAAGCGCCACACCGAAGCTTCATATCTAAGCGACGGATGAAGAAAAATCTTGCATTTCTTGGATGTCAACATGATGTACCTATATCCACCTTTTTAAATGTCATTCCACGTTACCAGAAATGTGTCATTTGGGCAGAAAAATGTTGCTTTTGTTTAGATTACAACACTCGCAGAATGGGCGGGTGCAAGTATGAATGGGCATAAAATGGATGGGTATGAATGTACGTAGAATCGGCAGATTTACGTGCATTTTGGTTTTTTCAATTCCATATACATTACGGTGGCCGGCGTTTACCCCCCGGAAAATACACCCCGCGGAAATTACCCCCCCTCCTCGGAAAATGCCCCCCCGCGGAGACATGGCTAATTGTAGAAAGAGAAAAGCCAAAACGGATAGTCCAAGTAATTGAGAGGTAAATGTTTAAATGGCTGGGGCACGGGTAAATGGCGGGAGTACACATACTTGTTTGTTAGTTTTTGGAAAGGCATGCCTGCCTAGAGTCTCAGGCATGTTGACCAAGAATTTAAAATTGACATAAGACCGTTAGATTGCCTGTAATGAGAGGCAAACAAGGCGCGCCCGCCTATGGTCTTAGGAAGGTTGACCAAGAATTGACATAGGACTGTTAATTTGCTTGAAATAACAGGCAAACAATCGTTTGAAGCCATCTTTACCTTTCAAATAGTACCTATTCGTTGCCTAAGCTCAGCCTCACATTCTGAGAAAATTTCAATTTTCCACAAATTTTTTTAATTTTTGGGTCACTTGCCCGAGATTCTGGGCGGGTGGGCGCCCCCAAATAGTGTCCCAAATTCCTCTCTCAATTTAGCACTTGTTCACGGATGCCCACCGGCTCCAATCACTTTCCCAATAGTATCTATTCATTATCTCAGCTCAGTTCAGCAATTTGAGTAAATTTCAACTTTTTCAAGTTTTATGTCACTTGCATGAGACTCTGGGCAGGTACGAGCCTCCAAAAACTGTCTTAAATTCCTCTCTCGCCTTAGAACTTATCCACGGATGCCTAAAGCCGTGACTGTTTCCTAGCGGCAACCATGCATGCGCTACACACATACCAACAATATTTTTTTTTGTTTTCACACGGGGTCCCAATCTAGCCCATGTCCATCGCTTAGCATTCAGGCCTTAAAAAAACAAACCCCAGATAGTCAGACCCCAACGCTCGAATCTGTACACTGAACGCTAAAAACTGACCAATTTCTGTCTAATAGCCTAATTAATAAAGAATTTGTATTCTGAGCACCTGTTGATTATCCATAGATTTTATAGGATGGGGCCAGTATGATGTAAGAATAGGGAAAAATTAATTTTGCTCAGATACTTGGAATGAGCTAAGCCAATGAAAATACACTATTTGGAAAGTGATTGGAGACGACGGGCACCTCCTCCCCGCCTATCCTGAAGAGAGAAGCTTGAATGCTAAGCGATGGACATGGGCTAGATTGGGATTCCAAGTGAAAATGAAAAAAATATTGTTGGTGTGTGTTTACCGCATGATTACCGCCTGAGCAACGGTCTAACCATTCACGGCATTAGACATCCGTGAACAAGTGCTAGAGCAAGAGAGAAATTTGGGACAATTTTTGGGGGCACCCACCTGCCCAGAGTCCCTGGCAAATGAACCAAAACTGGAAAAATTGAAATTTGCTCTGATTGCGGGGCTGAGCTGTGCCAATGAATAGGTACTATTTGGAAGATGAATGGAGAGAGACTAGGTGGAGAGAAGCAAACAAACACAACTTAAAAACAATAGGGAAATTTTTTCCAAGACAGTGCAATTTAAATCGGTGAATATTTCGGCTCTATGTCCAAGGGCCGTCTTCAGCACAACATTAATTATAAAAAAAAAAAAAAAAAAAAAAAAAAAAAAAAAAAAAACCGATTTAAATTGCACTGTCTTGGAAAAAATTTCCCTATTGTTTTTAAGTTATGTTTGTTTGATATGGAAAGGCAGTGTGGTCTTCGTCAATATTTAGGTGGAGAGAAACACAGCATAGGGGTACACTTATAGAACCAAAAAAATTGGGCTTGTATGATGGAAGCGGCGGACATGGGCTAGATTGGGACCCCATGTGAAAATGAATATATTGTTGCAATGTCTATTGCGGATGGTTAGCGCGGGGGGGTATTTTCTGCGGGGGGGGGGGTATTTTCCGGGGAGGTATTTTCCGCGGGGGGGGGGGGGTATTTTCCATGGGGGGTATTCGCCTAGAACCATACATTACAAGGCTTGATCGCCATTGGAAAGCCACTAGCATTGTGAATGACCACTAATCAACAAAAAGTAAACACTGTCTAAGAAAAATCATTTAAAATTATTTTTTATTTTTACTTATTACTTATTTTATGTTCAGTGAAAATCTGTTTCTAAGTAATCAAAGTAATTAAACATATTTTGATTTTGCTCCGATATTTTGAAGCGCGACAAAGCTACTGGAGGCATGAGCACACAGGAACAGATGAAAAAAAAAAAAAAAAAGAACAACAAAAAAACACACAAATATTTTAGCAATACTCACGCTCAAGCTCTCTTTAAATGGCAAAGATTTTGAGAGATAGAAACATAGTAACATCTTAATGTTATCTCCCTAGCCCTTCAAATAGCAGTGTATATTAAAATATCCTCGAATGATACCCCTTGACGAACCATTCTGTTAATGACTCCAAATAACGATATATTGAAAGTTCCAAACGTTGGCAAAAAAAAAACAGTGCAAATTTTCACCAATCACAAATCACTGCAGGGGCAGATCCAGGATTTTTTTTTGGGGAGGGGGCGCAAAATAGGTTGATCCGACAAACAAATTCTTAGGGGGGGGCTTAAAATAGGTTGATCCGATAAACGTGAGTTATGAGCAAGTTTAATTACTGCAAACTTGAGTTAATTAAGTAAATTACTCTACTTTAGACTACGCTAAGGGGGGGGGGGGCACGCAAGCCCCCTTCACCCCCCTGGATCCGCCACTGAATCACTATAAAATTGTGCATATAGACAGATTTGACCACCCAGTGTCACCACGTGACTCGCCCAACCCTTTGCTAATTAGAAGTTTATTTTCAAGATTCAACAAGAAGCATAATTATAGTTAGTAGAAAATAAAAATTAGAAAATACAAACGGAGCAGAATAATTTCAATAATTGAAGAAAGATCTCAAAATGGAATCACAAAAAATGATTCCCCAGCATTAAGAAGAAACAACCAAATTCAAAACAAAACCCAAAGCCAAGGGGCGAAATCGTAATTAATATGGGTAAATTTAAAAAAAATTAATAGTTAAATTTAATTATTAATTAAAAAATTATTGTAAAATTAAAAAAAAATTATTATAAAAAAAAAATTTCTATTTTCATGCAAAAACAAACATGTACTTGATTGAGTTCTATTATTACCCAATTTCCACCATTAAAGAAAAACAAGCAAAAATCATAACACCATCCATAGAATATTTAAAGGCATGCGAGGTCCTGATTAATAAGGATAAATATCTATAAAAAAAATAATAATATTAAAAAAAAATACATTGGGTGCTCATACAAGCACCCAATATATTTTAATAACACAAATATATTTTATATTATAAATAAACGAATACAAATAAAAAATAATTAATAACTAACGACAATACAGTCATTTACTATAAATATAATTCTTAAGTTTTCTATGAATAATTATAAGTTATTAACTCAGTTAACACAGACAATACTTAGTTGCACAAATTAGTTACACATAGATTGGATAATTATGCAGGATGAGTTTGGATAAATCTTACTGAATAATATACAAAAATACACTTGTCTTTACCACAGCCAAGACATTTTTTTCCACGTGTAAGTGTCCTTTTCTAAATTCTGTATAGTGCATAAGATGTGGTCATCTATAGCTGTTGGTAAATTTACGCTCAGGCACGTTAAACTGAACGTTCAGAACGCTCTACAGCTGTCTGCAGCCTTTTCAGGAGTAATATTACTCTGCCAAGAATGTACAAACCCTTGGGGTGACAAAGGATTTTCATGCTAAGGGTTAATAATTAATATATTAGTTAATATATAATTATATTAAATATATATTTATTTATTTATATATTTATACATTTATACTATATATTAACTATATATTACTATATATTAGTTAATATATAGTTAATAACGCATATATTAGTCATTAGTAAAAATCTTGTAGCCTGTTCTAAAGTGGTATATTTTAGGGTTATGAGATGCATGGGAGAGAAGCGTTCAAAAATACCCTAATTACGTAGACCTCTGTACTTTTTGCACATTCGTCTGCTTTAAGAGGGTTTTAAAGAACTTGGCAGCCCCCCCCCCCCAACACACACATAGTTGAAATTACATAAATCAATCAATGAAATAAATTTAATTGCACAATTCTGCCTTTGGTGTTATCGTTTGGCATACATGCCCGCCTTTAGCGTTTAAAGTTAATTTCGCTAGTCATCCAGAAGATGATAGAAATAAAAGAAGGCTTATAATGTTAAAAATACCATTTCCATTTTTGCATGCAATAAGAGGTTAGTAACATTAGCTACTACAGGTATATCCGATGATCCGGTGAATCCAATGATTCATGATGTTATAATAACATAAGCTACTACAGTGTAATGGAAAAATGCCACCCTTTTAGAGGATTTAAAAAAAAAATATATGGATTGCTTTTTATTCATGAAACTTAATGGGAAGACGCCATCGTTGCAGCCCCGCTTTGGGAAGAGTAGAGTGGATTCGTTGACGCCCTTTGTGCCACCTATTGCTTCGGATGACTAAGGTCTAAGGTAGGGACTTCTGGTTCATATTGAAACTGACATAAATTCATAATCAAATAATGCTAAAATTATTTCATTTTAATCATATCCCTGTTTTATAAGACTGTTTAACACAGCTGTGTAACCATAATTTATTTTTAAGATCGAGAAAATCCCTTTGTGTAGCAACAGACTCAATATTATTCTAGTTGGTAACATCGAATTCACATAAAAAAGAAAAGTAAAATAAACAACATACACTCCAGTTGTAGCGCCTCTAACCCGTCTTCTCATAGCTTTGATTTGGTTCAAACAGTCTCCTTGGGTAACACCAGATTCGACTTGTCCGTCATCTCTTTGGTTATTTTCCGTGACCATATCCTCCAGCTTAAAATTGTCAAGGATATTAAGGATGGACTTTACATCATTCTTTGCTGGAGGAGATTCCGCCTTAGGTGAAGACGTAGATAATTCAATACTTGGACCATATTTAGCGACACTGAAATACATAGACGCTAAATTAAGCAAATTTTTATTATGCAGCTAGAAGGTGGAGATTTTAACATATTCCCAGGGGAACACAGACAGGAGAACGACATTGTTATGATTGCTTCTGCACAGCAAAACTATATTTCTTTAAAATCCAATCTAGTCAGTAGAACATGGTTGCAGTGGTAGCTGCCACCTGGTAAAGAACGAACCAAGGTCCATAGTAACTAAAACTTTAAAAATGCGTTAAAAAACCTGGTTCGTGAAAAAAATTGCAATTTTCCGCTGGTTCGGGAAGGTTAGCTATTACCTCGATTAGTCATTACAGTAAAATGTTACTTGGAGAACAAATTATGTAAATTTTAAAAATAGCTTGAAACTCTAAAAAATGGCGTCGAATTGAAACAAAAAGTACACCATTGGAATTGCCATGCCAAAACTTTATACAGGAAACTTACAGTCCCCAGCTTGACCAACAAGGATGATCATACCCATTTTGCATGGTTCCATTGTAACTGACCCCCCGTGTAACTGAACCCCAAGCAACTGAACCCCTGTAACTGAACCCCCGTATAACCGAACCATCGTGCAATTGAACCCCCGTATAACCGAACCACCGTGCAACTGAACCCCCGTGCAACTGAACCCCCGTGCAACTGAACCCTCGTGCTACTGAACCCTCGTGCAACTGAACCTCCTTTAACTGAACCCTGGTGCAATTCAACCCCCGTGCAACTCAACCCCATTTAACTAAACCCTCGTGTAACTGAACCCCCTTTAACTGAACCCTCGTGCAACTCAGCCCCCGTGCAACTCAACCCCATTTAACTAAACCCCCGTGTAACTGAACCCCCATGTAACTGTAACTGTGTGTAACCATGTAACTGTGTGTTAACAGAACACAGCTGATGAGTGAAAAGGGATGAAAGAGAGGGGTAATACCGAACTCTCAGCTACCATTCTTGGGAGAAATCTGACAGTTTATAAGTGACCATGGAATTCCTGTGTTGTTTTAAAGTCACTTTTCTGTGAATAGGCAGCGTGGTGGCAGAGTGCACCTGGCGACGATAAATCACATCAGTCCAGTTTTGTCAGGAAAAAATTGCTCAGTGATAATTTATTGCTCCCGCTAGCATTATGCGCTTCTAGGTCCGGGCCTAGGGACCTAGTGGTAAATCCAGGCCTGAGTGTGCACAAATTTCCTTTTGGTGAATTGACTTTCCCTTTATGCACTCTCTGAAAGTTCCAACTTAATACACAAATCCCTTTTTGAGATGCGGCATTTTGAAAATCTGCATTCACATAGTGTCTTTTGATTTAGTTCAAGTTCCACCTCAAATACCTCATTCTGTCAAATTTTCAACTTGATATGCGTAGCCTTAATAGTCCTAGTTTGATAGTAGCAGAGGTCGTAGTAGGAGCAGTAGTAGTAATAATAGTGTTAAATTAGTAGTAGTAGCAACAGTAGTAGCAGCAGTATTAATAGCAGTAGTAGCAGGTAGATGCCCCAGAAATTTCATCTTGATACGCTAAGCCGTTCCAAAAAAAATTGCTGATACACCTGTATCAGCAATCTATATGTTATTGCAAGTTACCAATTGTTAAAACTTAAGGTTTTTATAGAAGGGATGGTCGTAAAAACTTTGAAGGAGGCTCATTCGATTGGAAATTGAAAGTTCAAGTTCAATTTCGAAGAATCGAAGGTAATCACAGGACAATCAGCCTTTCCCTCCTAACTGACATCCCCCCCCCCCAATACATCCGATCAAAATAAAAATAAACATTTTGTTCAAAATAGTCTGAAGATCAAATAACCTTGCCTTTGGGGTTAACAACCCCACCAGCAGCACCTGGGGCAAGGGCTGTAAGTTTTGCTAGTTGCTCATTGCTAACACATAAGGTTTTTGTAGAAAATTTTTTTATGAACTTTGGGGGGGGGGGGCTCATTCGAACGGAAATAAAATTTTCCATTACACTTGTTCAGGGTTGAAAGTTAGTAGTAGGATTCCACCCCACACTAATTCTCCCCAAATGCGTATGAACTTGATTGTGGAACTGTCATTTTATTTAAAATAGTTTAAAATTTAACTAGCCTTATAATAGTTATATACCTATTGCTAATAACCAAAGTGGGTTATAACCAACTTAAGTACGGTGGTTGAGTTGCACGAGATTTCAGTAGCACGAGGGTCCAGTTGCACGGGGGTTCAGTTACATGGGGGTTCAGTTACACGGGGGTTTAGTTAAATGGGGTTGAGTTGCATGGGGGTTGAGTTGCACGAGGGTTCAGTTAAAGGGGGCTCAGTTGCATGAGGGTTCAGTTCCATGAGGGTTCAGTAGCACGAGGGTTCAGTTGCATGGGGGTTTAGTTGCACGGTGGTTCGGTTATATGGGGGTTCAGTTACAGGGGTCCAGTTGCTTAGGGTTCAGTTACACGCACACCATTTTGCATGGGTAGCACTGATGTCCTTTTTTTTCTTTTTATTTTCCTCCATTGCAAGCGGGGTACTGGAACATCATAGACCAGTTAAAGGGCTCATTTTCAAGGAATCAAACTAAGGCTCAAACACAATAAAAGGGAAACAAAGAGGGAGGAGAGGGATGTGAGAGAAAAAATCTCCCCCTAACCGCGCCCAATAACAGACCTTTCTTACGCGAATATTTCTAGATTGCAGCAGAAAAATATACTTTCTATAGTAAATTTTTCAAGTGATTAAGGTCACTTGATTTGAGAATAATATGCAGAGAAATAAATGTTATGTTTCAGAAATGAATCCTGAAAAAAAGGCACTATTAAAACGCTTATACAAAACGAATATAGCAAATTTTATCATCAAATCACCTAATAGATAGTACAAAAGCAAAGAGATAAAGAGAGAGAGAAAGAAAAGAGAGAGAGAGAAAGTAGGGAGAGACGTAGACGATGGGAGACAAGAGACATTTGAGGGTTTGCGCAAAATCAACCGAACTTAAACATGTTATGTTTTATTCATGTTTTTTTTTTGTTCTTCTTCTTCATTTTTATCTCAGTAAGTAATTGGCTATTGTTCTCTGAGTTTCTATTCCGTATATACTCCCCTAATTACAGGCCAAGGAGCCTTTTGGGGGACTAGCACAGTGTATTATTGTATGTGTATTGATAATGAATAAAATCGTATCTATCTCTATCTATCTATAGCTCTTACATTCCACCCCCTAGGAAAGATAATCAAATTCACCCTATTCAAGCTCGAAGAGGACCAAGGACCACTCTTTCCTCTCTGCTGCGATTAACTTTGGGATATGTATGGATGCAATGAAGCTTTTTGATACTCTAGTTAAAACAAGCTTTTGGATTCGCTAAGCAAACCTTCTAATTTTCCCCCAACAAAGTTTGACATTCAAACTCTGCAAAAAAAAAAAAGATAATTCTTACAGTTTTTGCTCGCTATTCTCCCATTTATTTGATTTTTATTATCTTGATACAAAAAATATCAAAGGTTTTCTTTTTTGCTTCTTTTTTAGTTTAGTTGAGGTATTATTAAATTGAACAAAAAGTGTTTTTTTTTTTAATAAACGTGAATAAAGTCATCAAAATCTATTGGAAAAAATCAACTTACGGTAACATTGCCCCTTTTTGAGAGCATTAATTGTTAGAACTTTGAAATAAAAGTCAAACTATAACGATAAGAGGTTTAAGGGAGAGCAGCGGCCAATCTCTTATATCGAATACTTTGGTGGTTTAAGCAGAGACCAACCTCATCTATAAAATACTTTAAAGGTTTAAAGCAGCGGCCAACCTCATATATAGAATACTTTAGAGGCTTCAGCAGCGGCCAACTATGCATAGAATACTTCAGAGGTTTAAGCAGCTGCCAACCTCTTCTATGGAATACTTTAAGAGGTTTAAGTAGTGGTCAACCTCTTATATAGAATACTTTAGAGGTTTAAGCAGCGGTCAATCTCGTTTATGGAGTACTTCAATATAAGAAAAGGAAGCGATCAAAAATGGAGTTTTTAAGGCCAAACGGAAAATACTGAATAAACAAAGAAAGCGAATATTTCGAGAGGACAAACGCCTCTCTTCTTCGGCGCGAAACGAAATAATATATTCAGGGAAAGTGTCGAAAAAAAAACAACAAAAAACAAACGCGAAAAGCAAATGTGAAAAGAACCAAAAAACCAATGAAAAAACCAAAAACTTAAAAGATGAATAAAATTCAATAAAAGCCAAAAATTGTAAGAATTAAAACCTAATGCCTAACAACCATAAAAGCGAGTCATTCACCAATATCCGCGATTTGCAAAAAAAAAAAATCCAAAAAATTATGAGCTGCCATTGACGGATACTAGCGAACAACTGAGAAATAAAAGAAAAGAAAACAATTCATTCACTCAAAAACAAACGAACCAGCAATTCAATAAGTTGGAGAACTATGTCATCTGATTTTGGATTTTAATTATTGCATTTCTTGCAGACACCCTTTAAGACCTACGGGGTTGTTCACGTGTTCGATTATATGATTGGGAAAGTGGTTCAAGGTTTATTTCAGGGATCACTAAAGTAGCGCCTTCTAAATCAGATAAAGACAATACTGTTGTTGTACTGGATTCAGATGATAACGATAAAAAAAAGTCAGAGAAATTTTAAATGATTCTAACACATTTGAACAATTAGTTACCGATCCTACAGAAAAATTTGTCCAGGAAGTCCGAAAAGAGCTTTCTTATTTAAAAGGAAAAGGTGAGATGATCACAGATCAATTTCACAAAAGATTTCACCCACGTGGCTGCACATCTCCTCGTTTTATGGTCTTCCTAAGAATCATATGCCCGGTCATCTACTTCGACCTATTGTGTCCTCAATTAATTCTCCTATAGCAAAAATAAGAAAACTCTTATCCGCTATATTTCGCCAACTAATTCATGCTCAAAAACCCTATATCAGAGATCCCGCTGATTTTGTTTCCAAGGTAAAAACAAGTTTCGGCTAAACCAAATACAAGAATTGGCAGTTTTGATGCGGATTCAATGTATACCAATTGAGATCCCCAAAAGGCCGAACTCATTTTGGAGCATAAACTCACTTCTAACTTATCTATATCAGAAAAATCTACACTTTCGGATCAGACACTTCTTTCACTTACAGCCGTGTGCAACAGAACTTCTTTTTGTTTCCATTATAAAGGCATATTTCTTATAAACAGAAATATGGGCTTCCAATGGGCACCCCCTTTCACCAATAAAGGCTGGTATTTTCACGGAAGACATTGAAGAATGGGCTAATTCACAAAGTCTTTGTAAACCTGAAATTTGGGTTCGCTTTAAATAGGATATTTTTTATTCATGAGAGCATGATGAAGGAATCTTTGGGGTCTTTCCTTCATTTGCCTAACTCTTTGGATCCAAAACTCAAATTTTCTCAGGAATTAGAGACACGCGTCTTCCTTTCTTCGATGTTCTGGTGCACCGAAATGATACATGTTTCGAGTTCGGGGTTTATAGAAAACGTACGCATAGTGACCGTTACTTAAATAATTCCTCTAATCATTCTCCTGCAGTTAAAAGAGGAGTGATTACTTCTCTAGTCGATGGAGCATTGCAGGTTTGTTCACCACGTTTCCTGGATTCAGAGCTCGACCACCTTAAGGGTGTTTTATTTAAATTCTGTAATTGAAAAATGTATTAAAAAGCTATCAGACGCTGACACAGCTAATACAAATCAAAGGGAAAATTCCGTTTACCTTGGTCTCCCGTACGTAAAAGGGGTTTCAGAACACATTTCCAAAAATCTAAAGAAAAATAATATTTACACTTTTTATAGACCCAGTAAAACTATCAGTTCCCAAATTTATCAAGGTAAAGACCCGTTACCAAAGGGTGAAAACTCTGGTGTCTACAAAATTCCATGCTCGTGTGGTCTTTGGTACATTGGAAGAACTCACCAACGGCTTACAGATACATTAAACCAACACTCTACCTCAATTGTTAACACCCTTAAAAAGCGGAAACAAAACGGAAAATTTTGACTCTGGCCCTTGCAGAACATATCTATGATTTTCCGGAACATACTATTTTATTTAACCAAGCTAGTTTAATTTCTCATGACAAGCGTATTGTCCAGTATTACAGGGAAGCGGCTGAAATTTTTAAATACCAACATTTAGATCTAGCTTTAAACAGAGATTCCGGTGATTTAAGAATAAACGAGTCATATTTCGGTTTTCTCAAAAGAGAAGCCGATACTTTAGTAATCCCTGAAATAAACCTTGAACCACTTTAATCAAACACCTAAACAACCCCTTAGGTCTCAAAGGGTGTCTGCAAGAAATGTAATAATTAAAATCCGAAATCAGATGACATAGTTCTCCAAATTATTTAATTGCTGCTTCGTTTTGTTTTTGAGTGAATGAATTGTTTTCTTTTTCTTTTCTTTTATTTCTCAGTTGTTCGCTAGTATCCGTCGATGGCAGTTCATAATTTTTTGGATTTTATTCAAATCGCGGATATTGGCGAATAACTCGCTTTTAAGGTTTTTAGGTATTTGGTTTCAATTATTATAATTTATGGCTTTCATTTAATTTTACTCATCTTTTATAGTTTTTGGTTATTTCATTACTTTTTTGGTTCTTTTCACATTGACTTTCCGAGTTTGTTTTTTGTTGTTTTTTTTTTCGGCGCTTTTCTTGAATAAATTATTTAGTTTCACGCTGAAGAAGAGAAGCGGTTGTCCTCTCGAAATATTCGTTTTTGTTTGTTTATTCAGTATTCTCGTTTGGCCTTAAAACACCATTTTTGACCGTTTGCTTTTCTTATATTATGGCAGGCCAATGTAGTTTAAGAAATTATGGAATACTTTAGAGGTTGAAGCAGCGGCCAAGTTCACATATAGATTACTTTTCGACTCTTTTTAGGTTTTGATGTCAATCCTGATTTTCGTTCATAGAACAAAATGCTTTCTAAGAAAAAAATTTAAAATAAAAGTGAAAAGTGATATTAAAACATCAAACGATCAGAGATAATTTAAACTTAAAACGAACAAAACTTACTGAACGAATAAAAGACACTTAAAAGGAACACACCGAAAATAAAAAATTAATCAAGCTGAAAAAGGAACAGATGTTACATCAAATAAAAGTGGGGCAGTCTCCCCTCTTAAACCCTTTAAAGGTTCGAGCGTTATTTGCACTGTACTGAAAATGATTTGTATTTCGAATAGTGTGTTTTTCAACGACAATACCAAAAATTCTCAATGCTACAGAAGGCGTAGAAATAAGTACTTAAAAAAAAATAGTGAAGCTCCGGCTCCTTTAAAGCCATCAAAAGCACTTTACTGAAAAGAAAATGTATTTCGAACGGTGTCTTTTCTTATTTGTAAAAACAGCAATATACATTAAAAGAATGAAAATCCCAACGCTAATTAAGGTTACAGGAAAGATGAAAAACTATTTCTTAGAACAATTATATTTGAGACTTTGAATTTACTATTTCATGAGGACATTTTTCTTTCGTCGAAAGTTTTCTATTTGATTCTGAATATTTCAAAAGTATAGGAAACTGAAATCTAAATAAAACTTTTGAAACGAACATTGGTAATTTTTGAAGAAATTTCTGTAGTTCATTGAAGCAATACTTTTGAATTGAATAAGCAATAAATTATTCACCAACTGATTTTCTTTACATCTGAAAGAATGTTGAAAAAAAAAATGAAAGTACTGATGAACATCTAGGGCGTATCATAATAATGAAACTATATATTATTTAAACATAATGATGTATAGACGGAAGGGTTCCTTGAAGT
Source organism: Artemia sp. Qi Xiang Cuo (assembly GCF_049724085.1). NCBI lineage: Eukaryota > Metazoa > Arthropoda > Branchiopoda > Anostraca > Artemiidae > Artemia > Artemia sp. Qi Xiang Cuo. Next base: position 15,904,253 of record NC_142809.1, on the reverse strand, counting down.
TTGAGCAGTATTTGATTTTTCAGAGCCACAGTATAATGTTCAAAAAGAAACTGTATAAAATAAATTGTGTTTTCAGTAAATAGCAAATGGCACTTTAGCCTTTGGAGTTTTAGGGCGCGGTTGCTCCACTTTTATTCGTGGTAATTTCTGTGAGTTTTAAGTTTGACTTTTTTTTTATCCAGAATTTCTACTCATTTTAGGTTATAATGTTACTCTTTAATTTCTTTGAAAAACATTATCTTGATTTTTTTTTAATTAGCTAAAGTTCGTTTTTTTCAACTGACATAATAGAATATAGGCTAATTGTAGAAATATGAATAAATATTTTTCAGAAAAAGCGCTTTTTTAACGATAGGTCTAGACCAGGAGTTCCCGGCCAGGGGTTACTTACATCTCTATACTTCTCAGAAAATTCCGCGAGAAAAAGTGATTTGGGATAAAAAAAAAAATATACAAGATGCAGGGTATATATTGTGGAAGGGTTCTTTAAGATATATAAATAGTTTTAAGGGTTTGGCAAGGGTAAATTTGAAAACATTAATCCAGCCAAAAGCTGCATTTTCCATGAACCATCTGTTTTGTTGAAAAATTAAAGCAATGAATATTTAAAAAATGAAAGACACACTTAAGATACATTCGTGTAAAAAAAAAAATGAATGCTGAAAAGAAAACACTAAAATGTAGACGTTTAAAAAAAATGGTAAAAAGTAAAAAGAAAAAAAAGAAAGAGAAAAAAACCTCACTCGCCTGTACACACCGAATTCAGGGAATTCATGAAGTTTCAGACTAGGATGTATGGACCTGAAAGCATCCCCTTGAGCCCACATAGGCATCTGTTTCATTTCCAGCCACTTTTGTTGGTGGCCGATTATGGAGCCAGGTCGACAAACTCTTATCCATGCTATCACTTCACGAGCAGTGAAGCGATAGTGCTTCATAATGTAGCAGGCAATTAAAGAGCCGGTTCGACCAAGACCAGCTAAAAAAAAAAAAAACTTCGATAAGATGGCCTTAGTTCTGATTCGATTCCTATTTTCACACTGAGTTTGTGCCCATACTGACAGAGCGTACTTGTCCTAAAGTTAGCCTGGGGTCAGCTCTCGAGGAATAATTGAACTTGTACGTGTAAGTGCCTGATAGCTTCCAGCTGGTACATTTTGAACTCGATGCAGATACCGTCAAATACTCGATGTCAAATAGATACCATGAGTTTTATATGTTTGTAAGTATGATGCTACAATAATCGGAAAAATACAAATTTGTTACATAAACGGGTACATTGGAGTAGTGTAATGTTCAGAAAAGAACAGCATGTTACAAAAGTGAATTACGGCCTCTCCAAAAACCTCACTTAAAGGTACATAGAATTTAGAATAGTGAAAAGTAAACATATTTTTGAACTGGGGACTATATTTTTGGACTTTTGAACTATAAAAACGTGTACACAATTTTAAGATTTGTAAACATCCGTACACATCTATTTGTCCTGCATAATTAGAATCCAATAGGACTGGGGGGGGGTCCAACCCACCACTGGTTAAGAGGACCACAGCTGGAAACATGAAGGTTTGTAGCCTAAAAAGCGCCTAAAAATGTTTTCCCAAGGAAAAACATTTTGACCCCCCTTCCTGCTAAGGACCAGACTTGAAAAGCACAAGCTTTTCAACGCTCAGTAGGACCATGATTTGACCAAAAATCGTGTGCCAAGACACTCGTGCCAGTGCATATGGCGAGCCCAGGCCATTACTTGTCTCACATAGATGGATGCTACTACTATTACTACTATTATTAACTGACTGCAGCACCAAGTCACTTGAGGCCAGCACAGCTACGCACGCTTCTTCTTCATCCCAGTCTATTATAAGCCTCCGTCTTTACACCCTCCCAGAAGGTTCAGTTTCCATTAAATCCTTCCTTATGACCTTCTCCAACTCCATTCTGGGACGAACTGCTTTTCGCTTGGCCCTAGATGGTTGACCAAAAAAGACGATATTTGAAAATTTGTCATCCTTCATCGGTAGAACGTGTTCTAGCCATTTCAATCTTTCTCACATAATAGCCCTAAAAAGCAGGATATAGCCACATTTTTTGCACAGCTTCTTGTTTGATATACGATCAGTGAAAAGGATACCAAAAGCTTGCCGTAGACAATTCCTCTGAAAAACATCTAACAAATCCTCCTCCGTTTTTCGAAGCTCCCAAGTTTCAGAAGAAAACTTGACCAACGTCATCACTGTAACTTCTAACTTTCTAATCTTTAGTCGCAATCTAATATGCATTTTTTTTTTTTTTTTTTTTTTAACTGTGAGAAAATACCATGGACCTTTGCTATTCTACTTTTAACATGTTCACTGCATCAACCATCTTTACTAATAATACTACCTACATATGGATACATGTCCAACATTTAGGGGGGGCACAAACAGGCGTTTATTCGTCATACTTTTTCAAAAACACCCTAACCCCTCCGACTCTGTCTTTACAGCATTTCACAAATTTGTTGTCTATCTACCGAAGTTTCCCTTCCAATGGGAAAAATATACTCCTTTTATTTACAGCTTAGCTAAGATACTAAATTTCTGCGGCTTACCCTATTCTATACTAACCTGCGAACATGTAAATGGGGTATAATACCTTTGGTATAACTATAAATCTTTGTGAATCAAGGCTGCTCCCGTCAAAATATAGACCCATTTGGGCTATAGTGTTAACACTAAGTAACAACGCAAGGTCTTACGAGTGTTAGTACTTCATTCCAATGCCATTTAGACAGAATCCCAAATTTGTTACACAGTATTACCTTAGCAATTTTATTAAGAGCTATTGAATACTTCGACTAAATAGCTAGAATTAACTATAAAATATTAAATATAATTACTAAAAACTATTCAATTTAACAATAGCAGCAGAAAGTTCCAGATTAAACTGATATGAAATTATATGATAAATTAAAATATTCATAGATATAAAAATAATAATAAACTCGATTTAATACGCTATTATTTAATTACTTAGCTAACATATGAAATTCCTTATATATCTGGAGATTACGCAAGAGCTGTCCAAAATAAAGGTCTTAAATAGGGCGGAGTGGGGTAGTACTCGCCAATCCAGCTTAGTTTTGGTACATATGAAATATGCTTATTTTTCCCTCCTGAAAATTTAATAAACGAAATTGCCAGCAAGGGCGCACAAAGGAGAGGGTTTAATTTAATATGCAGTGATAGACTCCTCGTCACTTCACAAGTACCTAAAGTAATTTATTTTTAATTTTTTTTTAAAATAATTAAAGTGATTTATTTTAAAAAAAAGTAGTTTATTTTTAAAATAAACAGTTTAAAAGAAAAAAGTGAAATCCTTGCAGAAAAGAAACACACTTTGTAAAGAAGGCAAAGTAGCCCGCCCGTCCACTTTAAATCAACTGTACGCAAGCCATTTTTCTTATATGGAAAAGCTCATTTGGCCAATTCTTATTCTCAGACTTAAATTTCTTATCTAGGATTTTCAGGCTTATTGATATTTTATCTCTTATTTTTATTCTTTAACTTATTCATCATTCCTTCTATTTTCTTATTTATCCTTTTTTACATTTTAGACATCAGACTTATATTTTAGATGTTCTCAGACTCGATTAGACTTTTAAGACAAAGGGTACAGTCTTAGGTAACTATTCCATACTTTTCCCATGAAGTATTTTTTTACCACATTGGGGGGGGATGATCCTCTTCTTGTATCCAGATAGAATTAATTTGATTCTCAAATACTTCGTATTCAACAGCGAAAATGTTTTATATTTAGTTTTGACAGTTCTTTTTTAGCTAATAATTTATTTTTTTTTTTTTTAGGGAGGAGGAGGATAGAGGGGTAATTTTCGGAAAAGAATGCAAAATTTCAGTCAATCAAACACAAATTGATTTTGAAAGGCTCATTTATTGATAAATCCATATAACCAGGGCCGTATCCAGGATTTTTTTTTCCAGGGGGGGGGGTATTTTTGTTCGGTGGAGGTTTAGCAAAAAAGAAACTTTGGCTTCTTAAAAAAATGAAGACTCCGTGAGGAATATTGAGTCTGACTTAAATGATACCTCAATTTAGTCAAGTTAAATACAAATCGATGCTAACATTTAAAACTCGGATACTGAAAGACAGTTTCTAGCATTCATTTTTTCAAGGTACTAACAGTAAAGAAAAAATAAAAGGAAACTAACCTCTAAATTTCCATTTTCAAAATTTGGTATATGTTTACAAAACTTTCATTTATGAATTTCATTAATAAATGTTCCTACCAACAAATACTATGCTACATGATCAGTGGGAGGGAGGCTCGACGACTGACATACCTCAATTCTTGCAGATCAACTCGACTCAATATCGATATATTGACATCTGTCGAATCGACATCTTGTTGAAAATATTTAAGGGAGAAGGGTGAAGCAAATAGGATGATTGTTAACATACCTACCACGTCAAAAGACTCACAACCTTAAGTTACAACCCTTGCCATGAGGGCTGTGGGGTGTTGTCATCCTCAAAGACATAATATCCGGACCTTTCAATTACTTTGAACATAATGGCTATCTCAAAATTTTGATCGGAAGTGTTTGGAGAAATGGTGGCCGTGGGAGGGGGGTTAGTTGCCCTCCAATCACTTTGGACTAATAAAAAGCGCGCTGCCAGTTTCAATTTCCAATCAAATAAGCTGTTTTCGAATTTTCTACGACAACAAATGCCCATCTCAAAATTTCTACCTGTATTCCGGGGAAATACGAAGTGTTGGGGGGAGGGGTGGGGTCCACCCTCCGATCACACTGAATCCTAAAAAGGGCACTAGGACAACTGAATTCCAATCATATAAGCCCATTCCAGAGTTTTACGATCACCCTTTCTATATATACCTTATATGCCCCCAGGACATATCTTATAACCCATGCTCTGAGGGCTGTGTGGGGGGGGGGGTTGTCATTCTCAAAGATATAGTTTCCGGACCTTTTAACTACGTCTGACAAAATGGCAATCTCAAAATTTTGATTGGATGTGTTTGGGGAAACGGTGGGCGTGGGATTAGTTGCCCTCCAATCACTTTTGACTATTAAAAAGGGCACTAGCACTTTCAATGTCCAATCGAATGAGCTTTTTTCGAAGTTTCTAAGACAGGAAATGGCCATCTCAAAATTTTTATTAGATGCATTTTGGGAAAATACGAGGTGTGTGTGTGTGTGGGGGGGGGGCATCTACCCTCTGATCACTCTGAATCTCAAAAAGGGCACTAAAAGTTCTGAGTAGCAATCCAATGAACTCCCTCCGAAGTTTATACGATCACTCTTTCTATATATACCTTATACGCCCACAGGGCATAACTTACGAGTCTTACAACCCTTGTCCTGAGGGCTTTGGGGGGGGGGGGGGGGTCATCTTCAAAAACATATTTTCAGGACCTTTGAACAAAATGGCTATCTCAAAATTTGATTGGATCCGTTTGGGGAAGTGGTGGGCGTGAGAGGGGGTTAGTTGCCCTCCGATCACTTTCGACTACTAAAAAGGACACTAGCCCCTTCAATTTCCAATCGAAAAAGCCATTTTCGGAGTTTTTAAGACAACTCCTTCGATACGAAGTGCCCTAGTCTAAAAAAAAAAAATAATACATTGTGTCCACATCGCTCTTTATTTCGACAGCGCTATTGCGCTGCATATGATATGATCCTATTTTTAGCGTGGAATGACCATTTTTTGGCATGACCGCTTTTCGAAGATATAAAATAGACCAGGCCTATCGATCAGCAGAATTTGACAGAGTCATGTTGCAGTGGTAACTGCAACCTATTTCCTGAATATGCATACGCTTCTAACTAATGCATTGTAAAAATGCATAATTAAAACAATCAATTACCTTTATGTAGCTTGTGAACAGCACAAGGTACTTTGAGCTTCAGCCCTTTAGCTCCTCCTTCTAAATTTCGATCCTCCCCCTGGATACGCCCCCTGTAAATACATGTTTTTACTTTTATAACTTTAATAAATCAAATAATATTAACATTTTGATTACTAAATATAAGTAAATGTATATTAAACTGACATGCACATTCATTGGTATTTTTTTCAGTAAAGTGCAAATTATGTTCTGGCCTTGGGAAGGCATAGGGGTTGTGAGCCCAACTTATGTTAATTTCTACTCGTTTTGAGTTTGTCTCGGTTATTTATTGTAATTTCTGTTTGTTTTGTGTTTCGTTTATTTATCGATGCTTATTTGTGCTAGTTTCACGCTTGGTAGATCATACGATTTTATTTTTATGCATTTTTGGTGTAACGGAGTTCTTTACATTTCTTTGAAAAACCCACTTTGTAAAAAAAGTTTTTTTTAATTAATTTCTGTGTCTTTTATATTGACATAATCTTTTTCAGAGAAAAATAAAATATTACTTTAAATCCTTTCGATTTTTAGACTTTATAGTTTGGCCTGCTATTTGTATGCTGGAGAAAAATTTTCAGCAATTTTTAACAACATACACCCTTTAAAAATCTGGACACAAATAGTAGTGTTTAATTTAGTTTCATACCTCCTCTAGTTGACCTGAAATGGAAAACTTGATACCATTCGCAAAATAATCTGTTTACTTTCTTTGATAGCTTGGATACACTCACGCTATTTTGATTTGGTTAAATTTTAATAACAGAAGTAGTCCCAAAAGTTTGAACATAATACCCTCAGTCGTTCTAGGGATACTGCTGAGATACCTTATTGGGAAGTACCATTAACACAATGCATTTTGATTTAATCTTAAGGCAACATTTAGTTTTTAAACATAATGGACAAATGGGAGGGTGGGGAGGGGATTAGTTGCCCTCCAGTCACTTTCGACTATTAAAAAGGGCATCATCCCTTTCTATTTTCAATCGAATGAGCCCTTTTCGAAGTTCCTACGATAACTCCTTCGATACGAAGTGCCCTGGTCTAAACAACAACAAGAAAAAAAAATATTACATTATACCCACATCAATCTTTACTATAAAAATGTCAAGCCTTCCAATCAGTTTCGACTATTAAAAAGGACACTAGAGCTTTCGATTTCCAATCGAATGAGCTCTTTTTGAGTTTCTACGACAACACTTTCTATAAACACCTTATTTGCCTCCAGGGCATACATTACAACCCTTACCCTAAGGGCTGTTAGGGTGGTTTTCATCCTCTAAGAACTAATTTCCAGAACTTTCAAATACGTTAAACAAAATGGCTATCTCAAAATCTTGATTGGATGTGTTTGGGGAAATGCTGGGCGTGAAAGGGGTGTTATTCGCTCTCCAATCACTTTCAACTATTAAAAAAGACACTAGCCCTTTCAGTTTCCAATCAAATGAGCACTTTTGAAGTTTCTACGACAACACTTTCAATAAAAACCTTATATGCACCCAGGGCATAACTCACAATCCATGCCCTGGGGCTTGGGGTGGGGGGGGGGGCTTGTCATCCTCAAAGATGACATCCTCATTGTCATCCGCAACTTTCTACTATGTTGAACAAAATGGCTATCTGAAAATTTTGATTCGATGTGTTTAGAGGAATGGTGGGCGTGAGAGGGGGGTTAGTTAATCACTTTCGACTATTATAAAGGGCACTAGCCCTCTCAATTTCCAATTGAATGAGCCCCTTTGAAGTCAGTGCCCTCAGAGCACTGAGGGCTCTGAGGGCGTTATCATCCTAAAAGACCTAATTTCCAGAACTTTCAACTACGTTGAACAAACTGGATATCTTAAAATTTGATTGGATGTGTTTGGGAAAATCGTGGGCGTTAAAGGGGGTTAGTTACCCATCAATCACTTTCAACTATTAAAAAGGGCACTGGCCCTTTCAATTTCCAATAGAATGAGCCGTTTTTGAAGTTTCTACAACATCGCTTTCAATAAAAACCTTATATGCCCCCAGGACATAACTTACAACCCTTGCCCTGAGGGCTGTGGGGGTGGGAGGAGGGGTTGTCATCCTTAAAGACCTAATTTCCAAAACTTTCAACTACGTTGACCTAAATGGCTATCTAAAAATTTTCATTGAATTTGTTTGGGGGAAAGTTGGGCATGAGAGGGGGGTTAATTGCTTTCAAATCGCTTTCGACTATTGAAAAGGGCACTAGCCCTTTGAATTTCCAATCGAATGAGCCCTTTTTCAAGTTTCCACGACGAAGATTTCAATAAAAACCTGATATGCCCCCAGGGCATAACTTATAGCCCTTGCCCTGAAGACTGTGGGGGGAGTGTCCTGCTCAAAGGTAATATTTCCTGAGCTTAAAACTGCGTGGAACAAAATAGCTATCTCAAAATCTTTATCGGATGTGTTTGGGGAAATGGTGGGCGTGGAAGGGGTGTTAGTTGCCTTCCAATCACTTTTGACTATTAAAAAGGGCACTAGCCATTTCAATTTCCAATCGAATGAGCCCTTTTGAAGTTTCTACGACAACGCGTTCTATAAAAACCTTATTTGCCCCCAGGGCATAATTTACAACCCTTGCCCTGAGGGCTGTGGTTCGGTTGTCATCCTCAAAGACCTAATTTCCAGAACTTTTAACTACGTTGAACAAAATGGCTGTCTCAAAATTTTGATTGGATGTGTTTGGAGAAAATGTGGACGTGAGAGGGGGGTTAGTTGACCTCAAACCACTTTCGACTATTAATAGGGCACTAGACCTTTGAATTTCCAATCGAATGAGCCTTTTTTCAAGTTTCTACGACAAAGATTTCAATAAAAACCTTATGACCCTTGCCCTGAAGACTGTGGGGGGAGTGTCCTGCTCAAAGGTATAATTTCCTGAATTTTAAACTGCGTTGAACAAAATGGCTATCTCAAAATTTTCATTGGACGTGTTTGGGGAAACGGTGGGCGTGGAAGGGGTTTTAGTTGCCTTCCAATCACTTTCAGCTATTAAAAACGGCACAAGACACTCCAATGTCGAATTGAATGAGCCCTTTTCGAAGTTTCTACGACAACACGTTCTATAAAAACCTTTTATACGCCCAGGGTATAAATTACAACCCTTGCCCTGACGGCTGAGGGGGAGTTGTCATCCTCAAAGACCTAATTTCCAGAACTTTCAACTACGTTGAACAAAATGGCTATCTTAAAATTCTGATTGGATGTGTTTGGCGAAAAGCTGGGCGTGAGAGGGGGGTTAGTTGCGCTCCAATCACTTCGACTATTAAACAGGGCACTAGCCCTTTGAATTTTCAATCGAATGACTCTTTTTGAAGTTTCTACGACAACGCTTTCTATAAAAAAATAGTATATGCCCCCAGGGCATACCTTACAACCCTTGCCCCGAGGGCTGTGGGGTAGGGTCCTCTTCAAAACATAATTTCTGTCTGGAAATCAACTACCCCGAACAAAATGGGTATCTCATAATTTTTATTGGATGTATTTGGGAACATGGTAGGCGTGGAAGGGGTGTTAGTTGCCTTCCAATCACTTTCGACTATTAAAAAGGGCATAAGCCACTCCGATTTCCAATTGAATGGGCCCTTTGGAAGTTTCTACGACAACTTCTTCGATACGAAGTGCTCTGATCTAAAGGAAAAAAAAAACAAATAATGCATTGTGCCAACATCGTTCTTATATGACCCCAGGGCATAACTTAAAACCCATGCTCTGAGGATTGTGGGGGATTGACCTCCTCAAAAACATATTTTCTATCTGGAAATCGACTAGGCTGAACAAAATGGCTACTTCGAAACTTTGATTACTTGTATCTCGAGAAATAGTGGGTGTGGAAGGGTGTTATTTACCTTCCAATTCCTATTGTCCGTTAAAGAGTAGCGCAAGTCACTCCGATTCCCAATTAGACTAGTTCTTTTTGAAGGTCCAATAATAGCTCATTTGATAGATAGTGCCCTGCTCATAATGAAAAAATAATAAATAATACTTTATTCCAAAGTTGCTTTTATATGCTCCCGGGGTATAAATTAAAATTATTGCCACGAGGGTTGTGTGGCAGTATTCTCATCAAAAACATAATTTCTATCTTGAAATCAATTGCGCTGAACAAAATGGATATATCAAAATTTTGTTTGGATGTGTTTGGGGAAACGGGGGGCGTTGAAGAAGTACTAGTTGACATTCGGTCATTGTTGTCTATCAAAAAGAACACTAGCCAGTCCAATTTCCGATCGAATGAGCCCTTTTCGAAGTTTCTAATACAACTCCTTCGATACGAAGTGCCCTGGTATAGAAAAAGAAGAAGAAAAAAAAATAATAATACATTGTGCCAACATCGTTCTTAGGCAGCGTACTACAACATCGTACTTAGGCAGCGCGATTGAGCTGCCTATGATTGATACCAGGTCAAAAGACTTGTGAAGTTGCTGGAGATCATTTTCAAACTTCTTCTCCACCTCCTTAACCTTTATACTCCAGAATGGAATTCCCAAACATGCCATGCTTCTAAACCAACACACAGCAAAATATACAGACATTCCTGAGAATTCAGGAACAGAGTTTTTAACTATTCTTCTTCTTCTAACCAACACACAGCAAAATATACAGACATTCCTGAGAATTCAGGAACAGAGTTTTTAACTATTCTTCTTCTTCCTACCAACACACAGTAAAATATATAGGTACAAAAATCAATTACCTTTACAATGAACAGCAATAGCTCCTTTCGCATTTTCGGAAATTTGCAAAAATTGTTCCAGGATTAAATCCGATGGCGTTGAACCATCAATGAAAAAAAGATCATGATGCTGAAAACCAGCGTTAACAAAGCGAGACCCATCGTAGAGCCGTTTATTGAGGCGAATCACGTTTGTGACATTATGCTTTCGGAAGTAACGGAAATAATATTCAGGCGCATGTTGTCCTGGAAAAGATTGGTTTCAATTTATCTAAACCGAATAAAAAAAACAAAAAAAAACACTCCATTCGGTTAAACTAGAATTCAAAATAAACAACAAGAAAACCACAAATTTTAAAGATACATGAAATAACATTAAAAAAGTAAAAAGAAATTATTAATAAAGATTAAAATAAATCAAATATCATTTAGACACTTAGAAGATAAAAATCTTATTTCATTTGCGCGGTCAGCACCTATAGAATAGAACGCACAAACAAGTGTACAAAAGAACCAGGAAAATATTCTGAATTTTGACCAAACGATAAACGGATGGGATTTTTAATTAGCCTGATTTTCATTTCATAATCAATCCAATTAATAAGATTAATCAGTCATAAATCACAATTATTAAACAACAAATGCAAAATATTTCCAACAAAAGCCTCACATAAAATCGAGTCAGAGGTAATACATGAAAACGTATTTAATTTGCGAGTTAGCGAGTAAGTCGTTTTTAGAACACAACCAGGAAAATATTTTGAAATGGGAGTTGCTTCTTTTTTGCAGAAATGAGAACCAAAAGCGACTAGAAATTTTAAGATTTGTATACGCCACAAACATTTATACGCCATAAATACCCTTGGCATCAAGGCCGTATTCAGGGGGGGGGGCTCAATGTTTGACCCCCCCCCCCCACGAAATTTCTTTCGACTCGTAAAATCGTAACAGAAATACATCAAAACAAATTTTTGATGCGTTTTTTAACGTTTTTTGTTAATAATTTTTTTTTTCTGAAGAACTTGATGCACATCAAGGCGGAAAAAAGTTGAACTTCACGATAGAGTTAGATCAAAGAATAAGATGAAAACAACACATAAAGAGAAAAAATCGGCCTACCTTCTTCCGCCTTGCTAGTAGAATGAGGTCCCGAAAAGGCAAGAAACTTCCCAGGAAGGATCCAATTCAAATCACCATTCTCAACACGCTAAAATAAAAGACAAATTTGGTACTGAACCCAATAGCCAAATAGGTTGTATGTAAAAAAGAACACGCGCCTTCTCAACCATTAGTTCAACACCTGGTATCAAAAAGAGTGGTCTAACACAACAGTTCCCCGTCAGAAATCCAGACACCCCAGGAGGAAAGGACTTTTAGGGATGAAAAAATAAACAATCGTGCACCCCCTTCTAAAGAAGTGCAAGATCGTCTTGTAACATGAAGAGGCTGTTGACATAGATAAAAGTTGAAACCCTCTTTCAGCAATGTCCTGATCCTGTGTCCTCCTTGCATTTTTGTTTTGCAATTTGAGAGAGGGCTATTACAATTGAGAGAGGACTAATTCGATCGAAAATTAGAATTGCTAGTGCATTTTCTAAAGGCCAAGGGCAATGAGGCAACCTGTCAACCTTGACACCACTTTTTTTCTTTTTTTTTGGAAGAAAAGACTTCTGAGAATGGCAAAAAAAATCATGTACCCTATTCGAAGAAGCACAAATCGCCTCGTAAAACCAAGGGGGTCCTACCTTGTAGGAAAGGTGTGAGCCTGCGGCCTAACACTTTCCCAAGGGGGTCACCACCTCCTTTAACAACGGCCTGATCCTTCTTTGATTTTCAGAAATGTCCACTTTTACTAGCAGAACTTTTGTATTTTCTAGAAATTATAACATTAATGAATGAACAATGGCAAGAAAGTCTATACTTAATTTTATAATTTTAATCAGCCTCCTTTGATTTAATGTTGCTTAGTTTTGCTTAATGTGTTTATTCTTCTTCATAGCTCATTAGCCTCTACAAATTTGATACTCCTAGTCCACGCGTTATGATTGACTTGGTAAAGAGTAATGTGTCCCCGGTGAATCTTTTCCTAGGCTTATAGAAGACAACGAGTGGTTGTACCAAATTTGGAGGAGCTCATTACATCGAGAATTAGAAGTCCTAGGGGCTTTCTTCAAGACCAAAGGCAATCAGAGACAGTCTGTCACGTCTTAGCATAATTTTTTTTTTTTTTTTTTTTTTTTTTGAAGAAACGACTTCTGTGGACGATAAACAACTTCTATTCTAAGAATTACAAAATCACCTTATAAAACCAAAGGGGTGCTGACCTAGAAAAAGGGTTAAAGCCCCTGACCTAACACCTACCCGCTAGGAATTTTGGTCCCTACCTCTTCCGACAAGATCCTGGTCCCTCTGAGATTTTCAGAATTTTACACATTTGTTAACAGAACTCTTAAATTGTCCAGTAGTAATAACAGCACAGGAAAACCAAATGCCAAAGTAATAAATTGACTCTGTAAATTTACTTATTCTACTTTAATTAATTTGAAATTGCCCCCTTTGATTTATTTTTACTTATTTTAGCTTAAAATATTTATTCTACTTTAAAGCTCATTAGCCTCTACTAATTTTATAACCATAATCTATGAATTAAAGATAGAGTTAGCAAAGGGTGATATGTCATCATTCATTTTTTTTTCCAGCATCATTAAACAAAACGGATAATCTCAGAAAATCGGGAGAGGGCCGATTCAATCGCAAACAAGAAGTTCTTGTACTCTTATGGTCAAAATAAATCAAAAGCATCCCTTAGCACAGGATTTTTTAGACATTTGGAAATGCAACACCTTGTTGAAATCAAAATCATACAAGGATTTGAACTCTGCATGATTGAAGGGTCCAAGCCATTCGGCCGATATCCTCTTCATTCATTCTCGTACATAAAGACCCGTCGTATCCTATAACAAGAAGGCTGGAGCAAGAGCTTAGATTTTAATTTAGAAAAAAATAATCATTTGACTATACTAAATTAATTTAAACAAAAAATTAAATGGAACCCCCATAAGTAGAACCCCCTAGATATAAAAGTTTTGGACTCTTGTAAAAACATCGTGTAAGAATTCCAAATCTCGCCGGATACTGTAGGGTTGGTTTAACGAATTAATATTAGAAAGACAGATTAGCAAGAATCCATCATATATTGGTTCGATTTGGAACTCTATACTAGGGAAAGCGGCATATCGAAGGTTTTGTTCAAGGGTGTTCGGTGAGGTTTTTACAAAGAAAATCTTTAAAAAACCCATTAAAATTTGCTTATATACATTTTAGTTACGTTTTTACAAGTCGAAAAATTTCGGAGGGGTTGTGTGTCTCAAACCTCGTTAGCTCCCCCCCCCATTGACTCGGCCCTTCTATAGGGCCTTTTAATTATGAGAGGAGGATCTTGTGTGATCATAGGCATGTAAGCCTGTTAGCCTGTCATTCTTTTTACCACGGCTAGACTATTGCATTATCTCAAGTGGGATATAAACTAGATTCTAGAATCGCTAGTCCCTCCCCCTCCCCCAGTAGAACCAGAAATTACTCTGAGAGTGTAAATCCGTTTTAATCACTCCAAATCTCAGCCTACTATTAACACATTTGAGACCAATACTGAAATACAGAGGTCCACAATTAAAATGCGTCAAGCATGTTTCAAGGGGCCATAATTCCCTTCAACACGCCCACCTCATGACTTGCGAGATAGGCATATGGTATCTTTTTTATTCATGCTAATTCAGGTATCATTGCACAATGGTCCCAAATGATTAAAAGCCAATCCTTAAACATCCTTAAGACCGCAGTATGACTGTCCTAAATCAAAATGTATCAGCACAAAAAAAAAACGTTTAAAAAAACGAAGTTTTATTAAAACCAAAACTGGATTATAAGGGCTTCTGAACTTGCTGATTGTAGATCTGAGGCTAATATTATATTACAGATGTCCAAAATTAAACAAGTCAGTAACTACATTTTTCAAACATCCCGCCTAGTTGCAATGAGATCTGCGCAATCTGCGTGACTGGAAGGCCCTATATAGGATCCTTGGCCCGTGCCCCTGCCCCATCCCCCCTACCTCAAACAGTCATGTTCCATCTTATTTTTATTCATGGTCAATAAGAGATTATCTAGGACCATTTCCTTAATGATTAAGTGTTACTCATTAAGAATCTTTAAGATTGCAGTATGACCGTACTAAATCAACAAACATTAAGCAGCAAAACATACCTAACAAATGGTGTTTCACTTAACCAAACTCTATTTATAAAGGTTTCTGAGCTCGATGACAACAAATATGGCATTGAGATTTAAATATAGATATAGACATCCAAAATCAAAACATGTCAAAGACGAATTTAACAAATGAAGCTTAAAACCAACAGAAAACCAAATGAGCACGCCTTGAACGACCGTAAATTATCATAAATGAGGACGGTGTCAAGACCCCCCCCCAAGACTATATTAGAACTTACAATTTGTTATTAGCAGGTTATGCAGGTTTCCGTTTTCTGTATAACACTAAAGAAACAAGTATTGCCCAAAATTCCCAGAGCCTTTTTCAATATCAGTATACATGTAACAATTTGTTTACCCTCGTTAGTCTAATATGCAATAAAGTTTCATCGACTGTTTCTTAAATCCCTTCTTTTCAAACACATAAAAAATCAACTGGCTCAGTTAAACTCTAGGAATGAAGGACCCAAAGTGATGCACTTGTCCCTGTTTTCACCCCTTCTCCTTATCATATATTGTTAACTGAAATATTTCAAGATTTCTGAGCTTTCTGATTACAAATCTGAGGCTAATGTTCAATGTAGACGTCGACTTTCTTCGCACATGTCAAGGAAAGGGAATTATAGAGACAAAAATTCATTACCTCGTAATGTTTGTAAGCTTCTGCATCAAAATCATCAAAATCAAAGAATTTACACTTGAAAGCTTTGTCTATTCCTCGTAGAC
Source organism: Artemia sp. Qi Xiang Cuo (assembly GCF_049724085.1). Taxonomy (NCBI): domain Eukaryota; kingdom Metazoa; phylum Arthropoda; class Branchiopoda; order Anostraca; family Artemiidae; genus Artemia; species Artemia sp. Qi Xiang Cuo. The sequence goes on along the minus strand of NC_142809.1, from coordinate 15,888,666 downwards.
AATCCAACAGGGTTATACAATATTCAGCCCAGCCAATGGAAGCATCTCTGAAAATAAGACAGTCATGAATGAGAAAGCAGCAAAGCAAGAAACAAAGGAAAAGATAGCAAGCAGCTTAAATACTAAGTACGAAGTACGCGGGCATTAATCAGGTCAATTAGGCGCGTACGCAGGAACTTATTAAAGAGAGGCCAAAATGAGAGTCACAGATTTTAAAAAACCACAAAAATGGGTAAGTTATGAGGAACACATTATAGTTTTTAAGAAAAATCGCCAACATCAACATATGTTGGGGGAGGGGCCCAAAACCCCTCTATGAACGTGCCTGTGATCAATTATAATTGACATTATTTACAGTATTAAAAATAATTAAATCAGATAAATAGATAAAACGTCATCAGTTAAAGCAATAAAATTAATTAAATGTTGTTAGAATCAATTATAATTAAAATTATGTTTGCTTAAGAAATAATACCGGAGCCCAAACGAGAGCTCATTTACTAACTTTGTGGTCAAAGCTTGGCCATTTAACTACCCAATAGTTTCTCTTTATATCTGTATACAACAGTTTCTGATGTATGAGTTGTAACTTCTTTGTTTCAAGGGCACTTCATTGCAAACTCCTCCCACGCTGAAACAAAGGTGCGAAGGCCATTCAAAATCCTACATGAACACCGTCAATTCCAACCTCAAGCTCATTGTTTGGTTCACAAGATATGGCCGTTCATAAGACCCCTTCCTACTTGAAATCATTGCCCCTTTGAGCCTTGACCACACCGAATGGAATGCGGCCGTCTGCCACCTTCTCATACCTGGAAGAGCCGCAGTCCTGATTCCAAATTCAAGTTCAAGTAAATACAGTAATGGTGCGAGCATTAAAGTGGTCAATTACTTCAATTTAACGAAAAACCACCCCTGGAAATTTTTCACTCAATAGTATTTCACCTGATTCTCTAACTAGAAATTTATCCCAGCACAAAGCTTCCTGGTGGCGTCCTTACATTAGCTATTTCTTGTACATTCAAATAGTATTCCCCCCCCCTCGGAGAGGCGTAATAATAAGTAAACATCTCTTATATACAAGTATATCACCGCCTAAGAAAAATGGGGAATTCAATTTTTAATTAAAAAGACCTACGCATGGAATTATACATTTTTGGTAGAAGCGGGCACCAAACTTTAAAAAAGGAAAACGTGGGGGAAAACCAGCGAAAAATCAGTGAAAAACATAGGGTAACGAACACCTTAAAAGGTGTGATATTTTTTATAGGTGTAGTTGCCTTTGGGAATCAACCGTTTGTTATTGCTTACAAACGATAAGCGTTGTCAAATTTAACCAATTAGTTTTGCTTTCCTAACGGTTCAACGTGGCAACACAGGTAAAAATGTAGTATTAACGCAAAAAACATAAATTTTGAAACAACCGTAAGGTAAATCTTATAAAATTATGGTTCTCAGGTATGAACAGATCTTAAATGGATCCTTGGGGACAAAAATTTTTATTTTGATGTTTTCAGTACTTTAAGCAGACAACGGATTTCTATATAACCACGTGATGTTTCAATAGATCCTAAATAAGACATGTTTCAAAAAAAAAAGACAAAAAAGCGTGTTAATAGTAGTATGTGCATTTGTGCAATCTATAGGCAATTAGAGCATTAATAGTTCTGTGTTCCGTTTATGGTTACAGCATTTTGGCACAACATACTTAATTATTTGGCTGGCATCGGTGTTTTCATCGGAAGCATTTTAAAGGATAAATTAAAAGTTACTCATGCCAAGCCCTTTTTGAAACTAATGCCAAAACACTTGTACATTTTATTTTCATATGCATTCATTAGCATTTTCCCATTAGCTACATTTTTTCTTTTGACATGGATTCATTAACAATTTCTAATGAATTGTGAAACCAAATATTATTCTATGATTCATAAAGAGAGAGGGACGGGGGAATGGTTTCGGAACGAAGAAAGCTCAGTCAATATGGAAAATACGGGCAGAATAAATAAGAATAAATTTTCTTAGGGAAATGCCACCTCGCCAACAAAAAAAAAACTCTTCCAATGTCAGGCACGATTATTGGGTAATGTTTCTATTAACGGACAATTCAGGTAGCTAAGAAACAAACTTACCTCTATAGTTAGAATTACATCTTGAATCCAAATTTAAGATTCATTTGCGTCGGAAATGAACTTTACCCTGACCCCTATGTTTACCAATTCAGGGTATATTCCAATTCGGGGTATATTTTTGCACACTAAGGGGAAATGGTGGGTAAAGTTCATTTCCGATGCAAATGAACGTAAAATTTGGATTCAAGATGCAATTCTGACTATAGTGGTAAGTTCAAACTCCCCCTCCCCCCTAACGTGCAAATATATAACCTGAATATATGTATATATATATATATATATATATATATATATATATATATATATATATATATATTCAGGGTATATATTTGCACGTTAGGGAGGGGGAGTTCAAACTTATCACTATAGTCAGAATTACATCTTGAATCCAAATTTTAAATGTTTAGATGGAAAAGGCAAGAAATTTTAAATGTTTTGATTTCATGATAGACCGATATTCAAATAAGAGAGGTAAGAGGATATACCAAATTTGGGAAAAGAGCACCGTGATAACCAAATACCGAAATAAGAGAGAAAAGAGGATATAACGAACTTTCGAAAAGGCGGAAAATTTTAAATATTTTGATTTCGTAATAGGAGGATACCCAAATAAGAGAAAAAAGAGGATATAAGGAATTTTAGTAAAGACAGATAATTGTATTTGTTTCAGTTTCATAATAAGAAAATGCTCAAATAAGAGAGGTAAGTGAATATAACTAATTTTGGAAAAGGTAATTGTTTTAAACAGCTTGATAACCAAATAGGAGGATAACTGAATAAGAGAAAAAAATATAGCGGATGTTGGAAAAAGTAGAAAATTTTAAACATTTTGATAACCAGATAGGAGTTTACCCAAACAAGTGAGGTAAGAGGATGTGAGAAATTTTGGAAAAACTATAAATTTTAAACACTTTGATAACCAAAAAGGATAGTCGAAAAAGGATTATAAGAGGGATAGAGAATATAAATAATTTTGAAAAGGTGGAAAATTTTAAACCTCTCGGTAATCAAGTAGGAGAAAATGAATTAAAGAGAAAGTGAATTAAACCAATCAATAGTGCTTGCTTGCTTTAACAGGTTGTACTGTAAAATAAGTTTCTTCAGCCTAGGAAAAGCTGATGCGTCATTTTTAACATCATTTATCATCACTTATACTATATTAGTTTCTCCATTCTTAGAGCAGCTAGATTCATACATCATCTTTACCATCATTAAAGGTGATCACTTCATCAGGTTGTTTGTCCAGTTTCATCATTTTTACCTAAAAATGCTGAAATTACTACTAGCTACGGTTTGGGAAGAACTGACACAAGATAGTGACGGATAGGAGTAAATCATAATTGTTTCCTGGATGAAAACAAGAGCGTCCTCGTCTTTTTCCGCAACAAATACGTTATAAGGTGTACTGCTTTGTCCTCTGGCTCCGTCATCTCTGTCTCCTAAAATTCTTCCTGCTTCTGAAGTGTTTACCGTGTAACCTATTTCACGTCCGTGAGTCCGATGCTCCATTCTTATTTTGAGTGCAAAAAAAGTAACTAGGTGCGCAGAGCCTTAAGCTTCAACTTGAATTTAGTTGGTTGGGTTATACTGGCTGGAATTTTGAATTTTATTTTTGAGTTTATCGAAAGTTATTAAACTTATAAATTATAAGTATATACATAATAACTAGTAACTTATAAAATCATATATTATAAGTTATATTAATTATAAATTATTATTAGACTTATAATTTATGTTTATATACACATAAGTTACAAATTCAAAAATATTGAGTTTATTACTTTTGAATTTGAATTTCTAATTCATGAAATTTGAGAATTTTACTGGTTGAGTTTTGCGCGTGCCCAAACAGTATAAATGGAAGTGGTAATTACCCCTGTCTCCAGAAAAAAAATATATGTGACAAACGTTCCAAGAAAATTTAGTCATCAGAATTGTTTTGAACCACAAAACATCTTCCCCTTCCCGCCATAGGCAGATCAGTCTTCAACAGCATATGTGTCACACAAACCTATAACTAAGTAGAGGTTTAACGAAAAACTCTAAACTTATAGTCTGTACATACTTGCCTTTTCATTCTTTTTTTCGTTTTAGCTACCACCTGTCAAGTGTGCTGTCATTCTTAAAATCTGAGAACCCGAAACACTGCTACAGCACGCTGAGAGCCTCTAGCCAAAAAGAGGGTGACCAACTGTGGGGTACACCCTAAAATTTGGGTGGCCATTCTCAAGGGCCGCAAGCGAAGATTCTCACCCAACAACTTCCGAGGCATGCTTTGCAGTTCGGTTGGCCATTCTCAAAGGCCTGATCTGCAGTTTGAGTGAAGCAAAAGTCTTCGTCTGCAAAGCTTGCTTACGTGCAAATTTTCCTGGTGCATCTTAAAAAAGGAAAAAATAATAAAACTAAAATCCCTCACCATAATTTATCTTACCTAAAGGGTACATATTGTGGTCCCGAGCCCGCAGTCAGTACTGAGTGAGCTTCTTCAGCAGTTTTCTTTAAGTATATCACCTAAAAACAATAAACCTTATCTATTTTTTATTAATACAATATAAATACAAATAGCTAGAAAAAACAATTATAGGTCAAGCCAATGGAGAGCAGAGCAGAGTTTGTGACTTATGTAGGGTAACAATCAGGACTTTAAATCATATCATCAAGTTTTATGCTAAATCATTTTTTTTTAACTTAAAAATCAGGATTTTGATAAAAAATAATGTTTATTTTAATTTTTTATCACAATGTTTTTAACTTTAGTCTTTAAAAAAAAGTAAGACCTTTTTTAAATTTTAATCCCCCATAAAATGCTTTTGACAAAATAATTGCCTTACAAGTTCAACCATCTTCAATAACGGAAAGAAAAATATGAGATGAAGGGTTTATAAAAAGACTTTCATTTACAAAAAAAAGTACTCACTTTCATTACTTTCATTATAAAAGTACTAAAAATACAGGATCATTGATAAAGTGAAGGGATTATACAAACCCCATATGTAAGATGTGTTTAATGGGTACGTACGCGTGACCAACACACGGCAACTACTCTAAACTGACACGTTGCAATTTTTTTTCAGAATTTTTGAAAAGGTTTCGATTAACAGTTAATTCAATTAATAATATCGGAGGCGAATGGAGTTCGTCCGGAATGATGCAGACCTTGTCTGCTGACCACGTGCCTCTGGATATGGGGTCATCCCCTAACTAAACACTCCGATCAGGGTGGCTGCAACCTCATGTGGCGGGTGGAGCCCACCCCGGGAATATCAGTACCTAGGTTAAACCTAGCTCTAATCAGATTCCAGGCTTAGGGTCGGTTGGGCTAGCGACCCTCCACCTGAAAATCAAGTGCTACGCAAAGTGACTACATAGCCTCGGATCCGGACCTCCTTTTAAGATCTCGACCTACGCGCGTCAACGGACATGCTGACGACGTCAGAAAAACTGACAGACTGAACCTTCTAGACCAAAGGGGGATTCGAATAGCCACCTGGAATGTTTTGACCCTGAATGCACCTGCATCAAAGAACCTACTTTCTCAAGAACTTCCTAAGAATAAAGTGACAATTGCAGGTCTCACAGAAACCCGTCTTACTCGAAGGGGAGAAGAGCGAATAGGCGATAATCACTCGTTAGTCTGGTCTGGAGGGCGCATGAGAAGAAATGGTGTTGGCCTCGCGCTAAACGGCCTTGCAAGAAAGGCCTTACTCTTGCACGAAGCTGCATCAGACAGAATAATGAAGGCCCGCTTTGGGCACAAGAATGGCAAGATGACAATTTTTGTATGCTATGCCCCGACCAACGATTCCGACGACGTAACCAAGGAAGAGTTCTAATCTGCTCTGTCCAGATATCTGTCAACAGTTTCCCCCACGATGTCACTGTTCTTCTCGGTGACTTCAATGCTACAGTGCGAGATGATATCGGTGTTTGGCGTGGCACAATTGGACCTGTATCCCCCGCCCCACTGAAAGACAATGGCCTTCGCCTACTCGAACTGTGCCGATCCCATGAACTTGTGATCGCAAACACCTACTTTCAACGTAAGACTATCCACCAGTACACGTGGTATAGCAACGACGGTCGCACAAAGAAGATGATTGACTACGTCATTATTTCTAAACGCTGGAGATCATCGCTGAAGAACTGCAGAACTTACAGATCAGCAGAGCTCGGAAATGCAGATCACAGGCTTGTGTGTGCTGATGTCCAGCTTCGCCTCCATGCACAGCGATTGGAAAGAAAACCAGTAGCAGCGGATATTGGGAAACTAAAGGAGCCATATACTCGCCAGAAGTATAGTGTTGAGATATCAAATCACTTTGAGCTCCTGGGCACACTCAACAACAGCGAAGACGCCTGGAAGTATTTTAAATCACAGACCAGCGAAGCAGCACAGCTGGTGCTTGGCAAGCGGAGTTTCCCGAAGAAATCGTGGCTAACTGACGAAACACTGCAGGTCATAGAGCAAAGGCGGAGGGCAAGACTTCTTGGGGACATGGCCACCTATCGAAGGCTCAATGGAGTGTGGAACAGACTTATTCACCGAGACCGAACTCAGTTTGTTGCAAGGAAGGCCGATGAAATCGAACTAGCAGCAAAAAAGAAAGACATGGGTAGCCTGTTCAAGCACCTCCGCAATCTCATAGAAAATAAAACACCAGCATTGGGACCCGTCCTATCCAGGGATGGGACACTTCTCTCTGATGAGGGTTCTTGTCTCGAGCGGTGGAAGGGCCACTTCTGCTCACTCCTGAACAACACTAGCCCGTCTATGCCTCCTACTGATAGTCCCAGCCAACCTGGCAGTCCAAGATACGAAACAGATGCTCCTCCAGACGAGCCTTTCAGCCCATCAGAAATTGGAAATGCAGTAAAAAGGCTCAAGAACAATAAAGCTGCCGGTATCTGTGGCCTGAGTGCGGAGCTGCTAATATATGCAGGTCCTGTTATGCTCCTGTTTCTCCACACCTTGTTCTCTACAATCTGGCAAACCGAGATAATTCCCGAAGATTGGTGGAAGGGTGTAATTATCCCTTTATGGAAGAGGAAAGGTTCTAGAAGCGACTGCTTGAACTACCGTGGAATAACCCTACTGTCTGTCCCGGGAAAACTTTTCTCAATGGTCCTGTTAGATCGATGTCGAAATATCATTCGTAAAATCCAGTGACTGGAGCTAGCTGGTTTCATGTCGTACCGTTCAACCATTCAGCAGATTTTTACGATCCGACAGATCATAGAAAAACCCACGGAGTTCCCACAAAAATCTTTTTTTACCTTCGTCGACTTCCATGCTGCGTTAGACTCAGTAGACCAAGACGTTCTTTGGCGGATTCTAGAATCGACAGGCCTCCCCGAGAAATACTGCAGACTCTTCAAAGCTCTACACCATGGGACGGAGAGCTGTGTTCAAGTGAACGGCCGCCGCAGCCCGTTCTTCCAAATCACGACAGGAGTGCGTCAAGGATGTGCAGTTGCCCCAGAGCACTTCAATGTCATCATAGACTACGTTATGACAAGGACTACTTCACGTCTCAGCTTTGGACTCAAGTTTGGAGATCGTTTCATTACAGATGCTGATTTTGCCGATGACTTGGCCATTCTGGCGGACTCCATGGAGCAGTTGCTGGAAGCGCTTCGAATCCTACGAGAAGAGGCTGCAAAAGTAGGACTGCAGATAAACTGGACTAAAACGAAAATTATGGCCATTGACCCATCCTCTCCTGCTGCCAATCCTTCAGTTAGCCTGGATAGCACCACTAGCATCGAAGTTGTCCAAAGGTTCACCTACCTGGGCTCCATAATTTCTTCAGATGGCTCGCTTGTTTCTGAACTACAAGCGACAATATCCAAAGCGTCTTCTGCCATGGGCAGACTGAACCGTCACCTCTGGCGAAAACCGAACATCAGTCGCACAACGAAGCTGCGGATTTTCAACGCCCTCGTCGGCTCTGTGATGCTCTATGGAGCTGAGACGTGGCAAGCTTCAGCCGAAACCCTCAAGGCAATTGATGTCTTTCAGTCGAAGAGCCTGAGGAGGATCGAAGGTCTACGATGGTTCGACTTTGTCAGCAATGAGAAGCTGCTGCAGCTCACCAAGCAGTCTCGGTTTTCGACCCAAGCAGCCGAGCGAACACTACGATGGTTCGAACACCTACTTCGAATGCCTCCACACATACCTGCGAAAACGATCCATGACTTCGACCCTGTCAAACCCGGTTGGAAGCGACCTCGCGGCCGACCGAAGAAACGATGGTCTGACAGCCTGTCCGAGTTCCTGGTGATGGCAAATATCAGGTTGAGCGATGTGCAAACGCTTGCCATGGACCGAAGTGGATGGAGGAGGCAGACGTCACTCTCTACGCCGAGCAGCGCCCGGCAGGAGACATAAGTCAAGTAAGTCAAGTCAATTAATAATTAACAGCATAAAAACATAAACGGGACTGACAAGTCCTTTACCAAAGCCCCAACAAACTTTCTTTGATAAGTTTGTATAGAATATTATTTTACATTTCACCACTACAACCCCATTGCTCTATTTACTATCATAGGGGGCTATCCACCTCCAACCTCACAAATGGAACAAATCAACAATGAGAGGGGGGTATATTTCAGAAAGAGGGCTCAGGGGTTAACCAGTACCCCAAAACATTTCGCATTGACAAAGCCTTCGATGTTATTTCCAATATTTAAATAAACCCATTGTTACTTAAAACCCTTTGCACAGGCTTCAAGTCAAACAGACAAAATGGTATAATAGACACAACAGCCTCACAGTGAGAAATCCGATGTAACGTCAATGGCTGTTTTTTAAAAGCATATCCACAACTCTCAATCGATTATATTTCTCCGCACTTAAAGAAAAGCGTCACTATAATACCATATAGAATGGTCTCCCGAGAGATTTTATCCTTGACAACCCCTCTATTGATTCATTTAAAAGGAAGTAAAAGCCACAGAGCTCTAGGGAAAAATCTAGGTGAATGGTGGACTAGCGGCATGCCAGACCCTGCGTTTTAGCAACCTGACGCCATAAATTTTGTCATAAGACATGATACATGAGCTTTACTTAGGAATCCCGGAGTTTTTCTTCATGTATGGGTGGGAGTAGGAGTTTCAGCTTTCTTAGTTTTCTAAACTGTGCTGATTAAAAACGGTGAATATCCGTCAGATGCAGGAAGGAGGACAGAGGGAGGTTCCAGCACGAAAAACACATAATGTTCGTATCTTTAAATATACAATACTGGTTGAATAGGAAGAAAGAGGAGGAGAGGCGGTTGACTTGAAAAAACACATAAAGGGATAGTTATTCAGAGGAATTTTTTTCGCGTAACTACTTTTAGTACGGTGTATGAGATACAAATCATCACTATAAATACAAGAGATGCCTGCATCTTTCCATAAAAGGACCAGAAAGTGAGGGAGGGTGGACTCATCCCATGTAGCTCCCCCCCCCCAGCTCTGATACTGACAAGGTAAGTGTAATTCTATGTGTGACTAATGGTTAATACTAATACTAATAGGAACTAATGACTACTAATGACTAATAGGAGTGATGGTTAATAAGGGCTGACGTAGGGAAAAAAGACGTTGATATAGGTGGGTCCTCTGACTAAAATATAACAAAAGGGATATTCAGCAGAACCTATTTGTATACCCAAACCTTTGTCAAAATTTACTGTGAAAATTATACGACACACATGCATATTCAACAGAAAATGCTTGAAAACAAGGGAGGGATGGCCCGTCACGTAATGCCCTTCAATTTCTGCTGCTTAAAAATAACGTCAACTAAAAAAAATTATGCTGCTATGGTTATCTATATTACCAACTACTACTATAAACAAATTATTGCAGCACCAGGGCGACTGAGCCCAACACAGCTGTGCACGCTCGCTCTTCGCCCCAATCTGTCCAAGGCTTCACTCTACCTCCTCTTATGAAGTCCCCATTTCCTTTAAACCTTCCTTGATCTTTTCCTACCCCATCCGGGACGATCCGCTTTCACTGCATGGACAACCAAGAAGCACAATCGTTGGTCTAAAAATGTCCGAGGTCTTAAACTTGCCTTAATAATGTCAGAGCAAGCGTCATTTCTAGTCAACGTTGCGCCTCACTCAAACATTTAGCTCCATAATGTGTCACGTACGGTAATTAACGAACTCATACGGAAGTAGAGTTACAGAGAGTAACTCTACTGGTACTCATATAAGAACTCATATGGTACATTGCGCTTGCACCACCTGGTCAGACTTGGAATGCTGTATTCTAAATGAAAGTAAGACTCTGGAAACAAGATACCCACGTCCATCCGTTAAACGCTGGATCATGGAAAATCCATCAAGACAATGCACCAAGCCACACTACCTTTGCTGTCGTAACCAAAAATGGCTTTGCAGAGCCCCTACAACCCAGATGTTGCTCTTTCAAACTTCTTTTTCTTCCCCCAGCCGGAGAGGGTCATAAAAGGACTGTGCCGCAGATTGGTTCCGACCATTCAAGAGGTCGTAACCAAGGAGCTGAAGAGCGTTCCAAATTTGGCGTTCCAGGGAGCCTTCGGTGATTGGCAGTCACTGGAAACCTTGTGTTGACACAGAAGGGGCATATTTGGAACTACTAGCGAGGAAGACAGAGGCACATCTAGGACCTAGTAAAATAACTAAAACCCTCTCACAGACCATTAAAAATGTATTGAACACAACCCAAATATGAGCATAAGCCCAGTTTAAAAGACCAACATCTGTTCAGGTCATTGGAGGTATTCTTCTTTTTTTCGGGGGGGGGGGAGTCAAAAGTTTTCAGAAAGTGTATTTTTGGGCCAAATTTGTTGATTGGGTTCTTTTGGCTAGATCCAGGAGAAAAGATATTTTGGCGAATCCTAGGGGAGGAGGGATCCTATATCCCTTCCCAAAGAATCTTTTTTAGCCCGATTGCTGTGGTATATTTCCACCTCTCTAGCTCCCATAACTACATATGCATTTCTTTGCACTCCTTTCACTGTACTTATACAAGTTCATTAAGTAGAGATATGCTTCCTCAAATTTCATACCTTACAAACTCAGAGAAGGAGAATCTTGTTAATCTAGGATTTTTTTAAGGGAAGGCGAGCTTTCAGCCGCTTTTGAAAGTTTTCACCGATAATCATAGGACTTCGTGAAAAAAAGGAGATAAGATTCAATATAATTACACAAATACACATTTCAAACAAACAAATTTTTATTTTGATCATTTCTTCTATTAAAAACAAAATTAACAATTACAATTACCAAAATGTCATGTTTCTTTTTAGTGCGTAATTTTGCAGCTCGAGGCGCCTCACGGAGGAGAGGCTTTGGCTCCATAGCTCAGTGATTGTCTTCGACGATACAGAATTACATCAGATCCAAAAGGATGAAAAAGAGTTAATCAGAACTCGTCTAACAAATTTGATAAAAGTGATTACAATTGAGATTAGGAAATCTGGGTCTCAGATTCCCTTTTTTTCTCCAGTGTTTCTCATGCCTCCTTATTTTCCCATTTTCTTCCTTGTCTTTTAAATATGTTTACTTTTTGGACACATGATTAGAATGCATTTTTTGTTTACGATAGCCAGAAAAGGTATTGCTTTTTTTATAATTTTTGTTTTAATAATAACTATCATTATCAACACCAATAAATAAACAAAAACAACTTACAAGATAAGCTCCAACAAGGTAAGCGGCGTTAGCTCTCTTTTGGGGGTTCATTGTTGTGTAATGTACAATCCTCTTCTTCATTAAGTTTGCACTTTGAAGTTTTCGTATCACTTTTTGGCAGTAGCGCTGGAGCATTGCCAAATTTAATGGCCCAAAATCAGCGTAAAAATTCAAATACAACAGCTGTTCATCAATTGAAAAATAATGTGTATTGGCAGTAGACTTGGGACATATTTCTGTTTGTAACGTCACAAAGTAAAATCTCTCTAGAGGAGGAAGAAAAGTAAGACACTAAAGTGACTAAACCAATTGTTGGGACCAAGAATAGTTTGAATAAACAACTAACAGATTTAGACTATAATTTTACAAATGTGCGTCAATCACGAAAATATAGAAATGTAGGGAGAGGGGGGGATTATAAATTTCTCAAAATCAAAGGGGGACGGGCAATTTTATTCTTTTTTTAATTAACATTTTTTGAAGACCTTACGGGTAGCAATCCATTTAAGTATTTGTACGACTAATTTTTTTTCTGTTTTGAACGTGATTTTTTTTTCTCTACTGTTTTCTTTTTTTTCACTTTCTGCTCCTTTTTTCCTGTTTTTAGTTTGATTGATCTTTTGTGTTTTCACATTGGTCTCCAGTTTCTCTTTTCAATTGGTTTTCAAACAGTTCGTTGTAACGAACTGTAAGTAAGGAGCGACCCGGTTCAATGGTAACCGAAACTCTAAAAACGGAATTTTGATACCAATAGATACATCAAAAGAATCAGATTTTAATTCTGATTTCAAATATATAAGTTTCATCAAGTTTAATCTTACCCATCAAAAGTTACGCGCCTGAGAAAATTTGGCTGATTTTCGAAAAAAAGGGGAAAAGATCCCCTAAAAGTAATAGAACCTTAATGAAAATTACACCATCATATTCAGAGTATCAGAGAACCCTACTATAGAGTTTCAAGCTCCTATCTACAAAAATTTGGAATTTTCAATTTTTTGCCAGAATAAAGAACACGGATGGTTTTTTTTTTTTTTTTTTTTTTTTTTTTTTTATTTTTTTTTTTTCAGGGGTAATCGTATTGACCCAGTGGTCCTAGAATATCGTAGGAGGGCTCATTAGAACGAAAATTAAAAGTTCTAGTGCCCATTTTAAGTGACAAAAAAAACGGAGGGCAACTAGGCCCCCTCCCACGCTCATTTTTTTCTCAAATTCGCCCAATTAAAATTTTGAGATAACCCTTTTGTTCAACATAGTTGAAAATTTACTAAATATGTCTTTTAGGATTACTTAATCCCCCACAGTTCTCAGGGGAAGGGCTGCAAGATATGAACTTTGCCCATTGCTTACATATTGTATTGGTTACTGGGAAGTATACAGACATTTTCTGGACGAACTTTTTTCTGGTGGGGGGGGGTGGAGGAGGGGGTTACTCGGGAGAATCTTTCCGCGGAAGATGTTTTTTGGGGTAAGGGACATTTCTATGAAGGGGGTGCCGGATTTCCAAGCATTATTTAAAAAACGATAAGAAATTAAAATTAAAAAAAAAACAGTTTTTTCAACTGAAAGTAAGAAGCAACATTAGAACTTAAAACGAACAGAAATTATTACGTATATGAGGGGAGGCTCCCCCAAGTTAATACCTCGCTCTTTACGCTACAGTCTTTTTTTCTTTTTTTTAGTGCTTTCAAAAGAGCTATCTATTCTAATTAAACGGCCTTTGTGATTCAGGGGTTTGTGAATTAATTTTTTTTTAACTTTTAACGTAAAGAGCGTGGTATTGACTAAGGGTAGAACCCCCTCATATACGTAATAACATATACGTAATAAAAAGAGCAATAAACAAAACAAGCGATACGGCTCAATAGTAATCGAAACTTTTAAAAACGGAATTTTGATGTCAATAAATTTATCAAAAGAATGAGCTTATAATGCTGATTCTAAATATATAAATTTTATTAAGTTTAGCATTACTCATCAAAGGCTACGAGCCTGAGAAAATTTACCCGATTTTTAAAGAGGGGGGAAACATACAAGTGAAGGAATTTTAATGAAAATCACACCGTCAGATTCAGCGTATCAGAAAACCCTTTTAGATAGGTTTCAAGCTTATATCTGCAAAAATCTGCAACTTTGTATTTTTTGCCAGAAGAAAAATATACGAATATAGAAGTTCGTTACGTAAGTTAATTTGTAAATTACGTTAGAACCAAATTTAGAGATAGCCATTTAGCAAAAGAAGAGTGAAATTTTTATGCAAATTTTGTTTACTTGTTCAATGACGGTGAGCCAAAATAAAAGCTGCATTAACTAAAAAACGATCAGAAATTAAATAAAAAAAACAAGTTTTTTAAACTGAAAGTAAGGAGCGACTTTAAAACTTAAAACGAACAGAAATTATTCCGTATATGAAAGGGGATGTCCCCTCCTCAACGCCTCACTCTTTACGCTAAAGTTTAGCTCTGTCTCACAACTTTATTTTTAAAAACAATAAAAAACTTTAGCGTAAAGAGCGAGGCGTTGAGGAGGGGACAGCCCCTTTCATATACGGAATAATTTCTGTTCGTTTTAAGTTTTAATGTCGCTCCTTACTTTCAGTTTAAAAAACTTGTTTTTTTTTATTTAATCTTTATAAAGACTTAATCGATACATGTTAAGCTCAGGAATAATTTATAACACCGTTTTTAACCACTGACTAAAATAGAACTTCTCTGTAATTACTATCCATATTTAGGACAGGCTCCACTACTATAACAAAACATATATAAAAGTTTGCGTCGAATTTCTATGGAAACACAATAATAAAAAGCAGGAAGTCAACTATTAAAAGTATACTATATTTTCAACATAATATCAGTATCTATAAACTTAATGAACATCATAATTATGTCATTAAATAACGCATTTGTAGAATTACTAGATAAATGATGGTAGTTCCGTTTAAATGGTGTTTTAAACTTTAAAATACTTAAGCTATTTTTACGGTTTCTCTTTTCCCTTATATCATATAATTTCTGATGAATTATCCCTCTCCCCCCAAAAAAGACCATAAACCCCGTCTAAGAAAATTATTAAAACGTATGTTTATGATTACAAAATATATTAAACCCTACTACTAGGTCATAACATTTTTAAAAGTTTGATTTGAATTCCTGAACACAAACTGAACACAAAAAAGTGTGTTTTGAACACAAACTTTGAAAAGTTTGTGTTTATTTGAATTTATGGAAACACAATAGTAAAAAGCCAGAAGTAGAGTACTAAAAGTACATTAAAAATCAATAAACTAATTAAATACTATAACTATGCCATTACATAATGCTTTTGCAAAATTACTAGATAAATAATAGTCGCTACGTTTATTGCGATATTTTTAACATTAAAAGCTTAAAACTCAATTTTATGGCTAGACCAAACAATTTAGGCTGGAAGATGTGCATCTAATTTTGGTATTTTGAGAGCTCAACCATGGAAAGGGTTAGTTTTTACCATCTATATTCAAACAATAAAAATTTCAGATGTTGTTGACAGCTACTTTTAATTACAACTCTCACAAACACCTAGGACATTATCCTCAACCTTCCGAAACATCTATGTTTCAGAGCAATAGCGTGTCAATCCCGTGGCTTCTAGTAAGCATTATTCAGTAAGCATTATTCTACTTTATGCACCCATAACCCTTCCTAACAGTGATAGGTAAGTGGACACATCTAGTGTTGCTCGATATTAGATATCGATATATCGCACTAAATATCGATATCGGAATGTAAATATCAATATCGAAACCGATATTATTTTTTTCTGGTATCTATCACTGAACTTCCAGCAGAACAGAAAATTGTTTCGCAAATGGCCGAGAAGAAGAAAAATGTATTCAACCCATTGACTCATATATGCTGATTGCTGATACACAGTATGCACAGCTCTATCCATAAGTTAGAATAGCCAGTTCTCAAACTACGTTTAGGGACGGTGGACTCTAAAATTTTGCTGAGAACCTCCGAAAGGCTTCGCTAGGTAAAATATTTTCTAGGCTTATAGACCTTGTTCAGATCACACTCATTGGGACTGCCACATACCTCAATCCGAATTTCAAGAAATTGTGTATTGCCCCTGACGATCTTCTTCAAGTTGAGAGTAAAATAGCAAGAGACATGGGTTTGGCCTTACTAGAATCTATATCAACAGATGCAAGTGCCGTGACAGTCCCTGTGATTCAGTCATTACAGAATGAAGCCAGCTTGCGAGGATCACATAACGAAGTTTCAGTTGTCAATGCAAGGCAAGCTTGGTCAGCAGCTGTATCTGTCACGGCTCACCAGATTTCCAGGAGGGAGTCTTTAGTTCCAAGAAAAACTAATCTACTCAAGTCGTTTAAGTCTTGTAATATAGGTCTAAAAATACCTATACGAAGTTGTCATAAAATTAATGTCCATGCCCGCCACCAATTTCCGATCTGGGAGTGGATTCCAAGTCTGATCAGTTAATCAAAAAGTTTGTGGTAGCAAGCTGTAAGTAAGAAGCAACTCGGCCAAATAGTAACTGAAACACTAAAACCCGTATTCGATAACAACAGATACAACCCGATAATTTCGATAACAACAGATACATCAAATGAATTGGCTTTTTATACCGGCTCCAGATATATAAAGTTCAAAATTTCATGTACCCATCATAAGCTACGGGGTATGATTTTCGAGAAAGGGCGAGAACGCCCCCAAAAATGCAAAGAATACTGCTACTACTTCTGTAGTTCTTGCTGGAAGTAAGATCAAGGATGCATGTTTTTTTTTTTTTTTTTTTTTTTTTTTTTTTTTTTTTGCAGGGTGATTGTATTGAACCAATACGTTCATGCAAGATCAGGAGAGGGCTTGCTCGAACGGAAATTGCACTTCTAGTTCCCCATTTTGTGACCAAAACTATTGGAGGACAAATAGATTCCCCCCCCCCGTCCCACGCCCCTTTTTTCCCAAGACACGACCCTGCAAGTCCCTGGGGAAAGGGTTGAAAGTTATTGGATTTGTCTAGTGTTTGCATATTGAATTTGTTATTGGGAAGTAAACAGGCATTTTTTGGGGATGGGGAATTTTCTGTGGGGGGGGGGCGACGCTCCAAGGGGAAAATTTTCTTTGGGGAGTGAAGTTTCCAGATATGAACTTTCAAAGGGAAACTATACACGGGAGAATTTACCAGAATTCTTATATGATTTTTTTTATTTGACTTACTTTCTCTTTGGCAATTCAATTTTACATGTGGAGATATTCCGTGGAAATTGCCCAGAGTAAATTTTCAAACGAAATTAAATTGTCTCGGGGATTTTTCCATGGGGGGGGGGGTCGGCGGGAGAGATTCTCCATGGACGAATTTTACGTGGGGGGAACTTTTCATTGAGACATTGGGAGGAGAGAATTTCCAAGAAAAATTTTCTACGGAGGGTGGATTTCCTGCGTGATTTGAAGAACGATTAAAAATTAAAAGAAAAACAAGTCCTTTTTTTTCGACCGAAAAGTAGGCTAAAAAGAATTTTCCAGGCGGAGTTGTCTGCAAAAAGTTTGTTGTGGGGAATTTTCAGCAGGAATGGAATTGTCTGGAGTAAGAAGGATCTTACACGGGAGAAATTTTCAAAGGAGGAATTTTCTTGGCGGGAGGATCTTCCATGGATAGAAAAGGCAGATTTTCAGGCATTATTTGAAAAACAATTAGAAATTAAATTACACGAGAACAAAAATTATCCCGTGTATGAGGGGGGATCCTCTTCCTCAATACCTCGCTCTTTAGGCTATTTTTAACATTTTGTACCAATTATTTAAGAACAACTCCTGAAAAACAAGAGCCGTTTACGAGTAAGTGAATTTTTAAAATACAAAAAGAAACTTCGGCGTGAGGAGTGAGGTATTGAGGAGAGGTTATCCCCCTCACATACGGAACGATTTCTGCTCTTTTAACTTTTAATGCTACTCCTTACTTTCAGCTCAAAAAAAAACTATTTTTTTTATTTAATCACTGAAACCAGAGCCAATTCTCAGGGGAAAATATTGAAATGTTGCTGAATTTGAATAGCCAAAAATAGCCAATAGCTTATCTTTCTTTAGGCTAAGCCCGAGTAATTCCAAATCGGGGTTTTTGTGGTATTTATTCATGCAATGGAAGTTTTTTTTTGTATTTTATTCAAAATTTGGAAAAAATGGCCAAAATACTCTTTAATTTCAATTTTTGTAATTGAATTCTGGCAAAACCTAAAGTTAAACTGAGCAGAAGACTGATCAGAAATATCGAGATCGGTATATCGGTTATCGAATATCCAAAGCAAAAATATCGATATATCATTTAATCAAATTATCGCCCAACACTAGACACATATGATCGGTCAAATTTACCGTTAAGTAATATCACCATTGCATTCCCATTCAATTGTAGATATGACGAACCTAGTCTTCTTACCTTTCATTTTGAAACCCACACTTGTACCCTGAACTCTCGAAAAAAAACATTCTTACATTTCGCCAATATTTTTGTCTAGGACACTAAAACATTTGCGGCAGCTATGTCTAGGAGTTTTAGCTACCCAATTATTGTTACGTTCTTCCATTGCCTTTGCCGTATTCTTTATGAAAAAGTGCAAAAAAATAATCTTCACAAACGAGGATACGATACTACTCTACTTGATTTCTGATTTCACACAGAATGAAATACCAACCTCACTTACAATAGTTTTGTTGCACAAAATTGCAGAAAATCCTACTAAGAGGTATGTTTGTAAACTTTGCATGGATATAGGTCAATAGGTCGTGTGAATAGCACCATTGAATTCCTTAGTTTCAGATCCATGGATTCACCGAGCCAAATTATGATGTTACTTAGACTTCTTCTTAGAGAATAATCTCAACATAATTTAAGAATTTGAAATTTTCCTTCATTCAACGATTTTCAACAAGTTTTTGACGTATTTTCCAATCCAAAAGATAAAGCAAATTCAAAAATGTAATTTGATAGATGAATGGTGCTGAGTCAAATACCAAATGATATTAAAATCGTTTTCTTACGTTGAAACGGGTGGAAGCGTAAAACCTCGGAAATAATACGCCAAAAAGTTGCATTACAAACTTGTAATTTTACGCCTATACAAAGGATGAATCTCTTTAACATAATAATCTGATATACGCAAGGACTGAACCTTCACAAAACCTTTTCTATAGCGCAAATTCAATGCCTTTTCACAACATAAAACGCAGGACTAAAAGGGGATAAGATGCAATATATTCAATAGTTCATCGCCACGTTTTCCCAAAACCACACTATTCTTATTTTGAAACTTTTATCTACACCCATTCTTTCGTCTAATCATAAGGCTAAGCAATGTGCTTCCCTCCAATATCAAATTATAGCCTCAATCTTTACTACATTCACTCTCGTCTACTTTATTATAAAAGTACTAAATTAAAATCTACCTCAAAATGAAATGTCTTTTTATCAAAAACTGTATCCAACATTTTCAATGTTATCCATTGGAAACGTTTTCAATGCAATCAGTGCATGTGGGTTTATTATTTAAAAAACCCATTCAATGCCACATCTAACTCCTTACTAAATAAATCTTCCTATGATTAGCGCTGCCTATGATTGAGCCTATTGAAAAAAAAAATATATTTTAAAATTTTTCACTTTTTACATTAATAAATTAAACAATATTAACACTTTAAGGAGCAAATATCAGTATGCATATTAAACTGACAATCCACGTTCATTTTTTTTTCAGTAAATTGAAAATCATATTCGGGTCTAGATAAGGCCTGGGGTTTGTCAGTTCTGTTCAAGTTAATTTCTGCTCGTTTTGAGTTTGACTCTTGTTATTTATTGTTATTTATTATATACTAGCGAAAAACTCGCTTGTATCCGTCGATGGCAGTTCTAATTTTTTGGATTTTGTGTAAATCGTGGATATTGGCGAATGACTTACTTAATGGTTGTTAGATATTTGGTATTAATTCTTATAATTTGTTTGTTTTTATTGAATTTTATTTATCTTTTAATTTTTTGGTTTATGTCTTTTTCACATTGACTTTCCACGTTTGTTTTGTTGGGTTTTTCTTCGCCTTTTTCCTTGAATATATTATTTTTTTTCGCGCTGAAGAAGAGGGGTTGTCCTCTCGAAATATTCGCTTTGTGTGTTTTTTCAGTATTCTCGTTTTGCCTTAAAGACCAGATTTTTGATCGTTTTATTTCTTTATATTATGGCATGGCAATGTGGTTTAAGAAACTAACTTTATACAATGATACGGAGGAGTATGAGGACCAACCACCCCCCCCCCCCCCAAAAAAAATATATTCGAAGAAGTATTCATTCCATAAAATAGTATAATGCTGATTCGTTGACTAGGCTATAATTTTCTCGAAAAACACCTCGTGATCTTTAGCGCATCCGTGAAAGGTCCTCCTCTGAATTTCAGGTTTCTTAGCTCCTGAAATAAGTTCCCAAAATATTTAACAAATCTATTTAAAAACGTCTAAATTGGTGAGTCAAAATATCAATAAGGTGAAAATGTCTTTTCATTCCATAAAGTTGGATGTCACAATTTTCCTATAATATTATTTAAAACATAGAAAGCGCTAGGTCTTTCAACTTCATAACGTTGGATGTCGCAATTTTTCTATAACATTATTTAAAACATAGAAAGCGCTAGGTCTTTCAACTTCATAAAGTTTGATGTCGTAATTTTTCTATAGCGTTATTTAAAACATAGAAAGCACTAGCTCTTTCAACTTCATAACGTTGGATGTCGCAATTTTCCTATAATATTATTTAAAACATAGAAAGCGCTAGGTCTTTCAACTTCATAACGTTGGATGTCGCAATTTTTCTATAGCGCTATTTAAAACATAGAAAGCTCTAGCTCTTTCAACTTCATAACGTTGGATGTCGCAATTTTCCTATGATATTATTTAAAACATAGAAAGCACTAGCTCTTTCAACTTCATAACGTTGGATGTCGCAATTTTCCTATAATATTATTTAAAACATAGAAAGCGCTAGCTCTTTCAACTTCATAACGTTGGATGTCGCAATTTTCCTATAATATTATTTAAAACATAGAAAGCGCTAGCTCTTTCAACTTCATAACGTTGGATGTCGCAATTTTCCTATAATATTATTTAAAACATAGAAAGCGCTAGCTCTTTCAACTTCATAACGTTGGATGTCGCAATTTTCCTACAATATTATTTAAAACATAGAAAGCGCTAGGTCTTTCAACTTCATAACGCTCGATGTCCCAATTTTCTTATAATTTTCAAAACGGTTTGATTAGAAAAAACTTTCCCCAGTGGAAAACCGTACACTTGCCACACTTGTTCTATCAGATGTACAATGCTCGACTTCAACCGTTTATTATTCCATATACATACATACAAGTTTGACCAGGCCTCTGGAGAGGCGAGCTCAAGAAATTAGGTCTAGGAAACTATGACTAATCCTAAAACTATGACTATTTATATTGTGACTAATCCTATGACTATGACTAATCCTATGACTATGTATATGACTGTGACTAATCCTATGACTAATTCTATGACTATGTATATGACTATGACTAATCAAGAAACCCACATCAAATACAGCCAAAAGCCTTATAGATTATACTACTAAATTAAAAATGACTCAGTTATGCTCCTAAAACGGTAAACACTAATCAAAATTCAGAATAATTATGAAGCAGATAGAGCCTTCTAAACCCTGTGACAGTCAAATGGATTGATGCTCTACTTGGCAATATGGGGCCGGGGTTCCATTCCACCTGCCGCAAGGTTGGGCGACAGGGTTGCTACCTGTCACTAGAAGAAGGACTCGGCAACTGAAACTTCAATTCCATGCCCTGTACGCCATCAATCGCTCAGGAGAATCTTTATTCTTTTTAGAGCCTTCTAATCCGTAGAGCTCAGAAGACAGTCGTATGGAGAGAGATAACTCATTTAAAAGCAAATAATGTTTTCAGATCTTCTTTTCAACAGTTCAACGGGGAATTAATTTCCGCAATAGCAAACTCCTGTTCTTATCGAATTTTTTCTAACAATTTTATTCTATTGCTAAAAGAGCATCTTATATTTATTTAATAGGTTTAATTTTTTCTAACAAGAAATTTTTTCTAACACACACAAAATGTTGTGTCTGTGACGGAGGAGGGTGTTCCCACTTTTCCTATAAATACATTATGTTGATCCTCACGATTTTTCATGATTTCTGCTTATTAATATTTTCAACACCTGTATTCTTAGTAGTATCGTATGTATTTATTTCAAAACATGTGAATTTATAATGGTGACTTCCCAAGTTTAATGCAGAAGTTCCTTTTTTTGCAGCACCCTTAATACTACCTAGGACAGCTTAGTGTATCGTGATGTCCAGTATGAAATGTATCTTTTAGTGAAATATACAATCAATGGCACTAATTTGTATTTATTTTTCCAATGTCTACGCGCATGTGCTGGACAAGGAGTCAACCATAAAAGCTTTTCAAAATGAGATAATTCGTGCAAAAGAGGAGATCAATATTTAATATGTCCAAACGGAAGTCAGTCAAACCTCTAGAGGGTTCATAAATCTACTCTGAGTGGGGGGAGGAGCTGACATAAAACATAAGTGTTTTTTAATCTTTTTTATTAACAATCCAAGTGATTTTTACTTGAAATCTCTGCGTGGAGAAAATTTTCCAACTAAAGCCTCATGCGACTGCATGAGTTATTCTTGGGTTATCTTAAAGCTATTACCAAAATTTTCTTCGGTGATGATGCGAGACTGCAAAACACTGCATCTTCAATTCCAACTTTCAAGGTTCTCATTCAATTTACTGTATTTTTCCTCAAGATTTTTCAACGAAAGCTTGTACTTTTCATTAATCTTAAGAGCTTCTCATGTATGCAATTGAGTGTTTACAAATTGATTCACCAATTGCTTCACAGAAAAGTAAAAACAAAGTTAAGAATACCTTTAATCACCTCAACTGCGTGAACTAGAACGCCACTGCTCTCAGACAGCTCCATTTTTTCTATCATTTTGATTGTCATTTCAATGAAGCCCCAGCCCTGAAATATAAACGTTTATATAGTAGAACAATACAGTGAAGGTAGCAAATACAGGGCTGCCACAGGTTCAAGGAGTGAAAATTAGGGAGTTTAGGGAGTTATTTGGCGGTAAAAAAGATCTTCTTGACACCGAAAAAGGGACCAGTAGGGACCTGTCCAGCTGTTGTTTAACGTAACATTGACGCAATCAACCGTATACTTGATACATCGATCTCTCCAAAATCTGAACCCGAGACGGTCAGCAATGATCGCCTGTAGCGTCATCTGGTAAGACATAGGTAATATCAAGATAATCCGACCGCTTAGCTTTCCATGTGAATCATTTCAGCTTTCTTTTTTTTTTCTTCTTCTTGATTTTCAACTATGAAGGTACATAAATTGGAAAAATACACAAGTAACCACTTTAGTTAATGACCTCAACATTTCAAAATCACCTGTTTTTTTTTCTTTTTTTGCTTTGCTTCCTGTACACTTCAGTACAGTTTTCAGTAACTGCTTTTTTTCTGTTCCGAAAGACTGCAAATTACTGTTGAGTCAAAAGCGAAAAACGGGTCTCCTGGATTTCTTTAAGTTGAGTATTTTTGTAGAATTATTAATTTTAATCGTTTTTTAATTTTGGTTTAATTATTTTTAACAATTTCCGTTTAATCATTTAAATTCTACAGTTTTAAGGACCTAGCGGCAGCCCTGCCTAAAAACCTTTATATAATACAGGCTTATAAAATGAAGGTAAAATAACTAATAAATACGTCATATAGTATTTTTTTTTTATTAAACTAGATTGGGCCAATTAAGAACACGTCGAGTGCACATCTGAAGAATAGTCCTTAAACACTACAATCAACTGAAGAACTCAACTGTCTGCACTCCCTCCATTCAGTCTTTCAAATACCAACTTGACAAGGAGTGGGAGCAGAGGCGGTGGAGGTTCGACTGAAATTTCTCAAATCAACTAAGGTGATGAATATATCAGAATGGCAATCTAGAGAGCGTGGGATCAAAATCGGGCTATTTTTTTTATTTCTTTTGGTATATAAAGAGTGGCGAGTAATTATAGGAACAAGTACCCAATTTTAACGTAGTAAGACCCCTGGCACCTCTGAATGGTTCTAGGCAATGGTGGAAGACTAAACATTTCCCAACGGACTCTTCTAGTAAAGGAATCTTCTTCAAGAAACTTGTATCTAAACATTTTTTTTTTTCATTTCAACAATTGGGCTTATCAAAGGCGACGTTCTAGCCCTGCTTATAGTAAAGAGCCGTTTGCCTTCCATGTACTATTTTTGCCCCTTATGACTTTGTATTGAAGGGGTGGTCAAAGAAACTTCGGATAGGACTCGTTTGAGAAGTCAAAAGTCCTAGTGTCCTTTTTAAGGGTCGAAAGGGACTATAGTACAGGTAACCTCCTCCCGTGCTTTTTTATACCCAGCCCCCTGTAACCCCCACCTCCCCCACGGATATCAGATTAAAATTATGAGATATAAATATTATTCAAAATCGTCAAACAATAGATATAGACCCAGGGATAAAATGGCCCCCCTCTAGTCTCTGAGGCATGAGTGAAAATTATGCAAATTGCCAGCTGGTTACGCCTAGGTTTTATAGTGGGAAAAGGTGGGCATGTTTCATCTTGGCTGCCCAATTTGCTCAAACCTGTCAGGGTTTGAACCCAAGCTGCTAAAACCCGAGCTAAGAGGAACACACGTTCTACTGAGAAGGGGAAGCATTTAAGGGAGCCCAAAAAAAGGTCAAAACGTTCCGTCCTCATCAGTTTGAAACTTAAAGCTGTAAATTCTTGGGCAAGAAAAGCCTAATGAACAAGAAAATATGGGCACAGGTGACTTAAAATGGGGCCCAAATTCTTTTATTTTGTTGGCTCGCAACTTATATTTTGATGTCCATGGACTAGCGGAACTTATATTCAGAAGGGAAAAAAACAGAGAAAATATTAGTTCCTTCAAAACGAGGTTTGACAAACAAGCAGAAAAAAGGGCAATAAATGTCTTTTTGTCAATAAAAGGGCAATAAATTTCTGAGCTAAGGGGAATATAATGTGAACAAAATTGGCTTATGAGCTAATATTTTCTTCTAATTGGCTCAAAACATATATTCCTAAGTACTTGGATCAAGAGCGACACAATACACAAGGAAAAATAGAGACAAAATATTAGTTCCCCTAAAAAATAGCCAAAAGTTGTTTCTCTTAAAAGATTGAAACTTAAAACCTTAAGGCCTGGACTAGGGGAAACCTCACGCACAAAAAAAAAAAAAAAAAAAAAAAAAAAAAAAAAAAGCAGAACTAATTTGAGTTTCTGCCTCTAAAATTTGGAACCAGGAAGTTTTATGGTATAGTTTTATGGATTGGTGAATAGGTGGGAGTGCACTTCACCAAGAAAAAGAGAAAAAAGGAATGATCGATTGAAAATGGAGCAATAAAAAGAGTCCACAAATCTTTTTCCAAACAGATTGAAAATTATAAGTCCCTGGCTAGGTGGAGTAAATCTGTATGAAAAAAAAATTAGTTTGAGGGCGCGGACTTCCTGAAAATTTTGGCAAAAAAGGGCCAAAGAAACATTTTTTAACTAGGTTGAAACTTTCAAGGATCTTTGCATTGCTAAGAAGACTCACTACACATTTTGTTTGGACGGGGTGGGGTGTTAGAGGGGTCCCGAAATGATCCGAAAAACCTGTTGTCCTACATCAATCTGAAACTTGTAGTTGCAAGTCGTATGTCCACAGGAAACCTCCACTATGAAGAAAAATATGCTGGACCAAATAGGACCCAAAAGAGGGCCAAAAAGCTTATGTTTCTTTCCGAACGTAAATTTAGAAAACACCAGAAGGGTATTTTGTAACCGGCTTTAAAGTAACTTGCAGACAGTGCTAAGAAAACCTTAATGTAGACAAAAAAAAATGAAAAAAAAATATATCGATCCGTAACGTCTTAAACCACGAGCTTGTCTTTGTCTCTCTCCTACACTTGGTATAGATTATCGCGTATATGGTCAAATGATATCTGTTCTTGAAATTTTCCATAAATGAGCTCTGCTTAAATGAAAGCTTTATATTCTCCATTGGTGCAAAAATAACATAAATTCGAGCGGCAGCGTTTCAAATTTGTTAATAATCCAAGACTCAACTTATTTTTGACCTCCAGTAGCCTTAATTGCTCAAAAAAACTTTCCTGTAAATACTTAAGGATGGGGATTTATTTAAAGAAATCAAACGTAATTTATAATATAATGACAAGCTAATTTTGCCTGTACTGGTTTGTGACGCCCGAAGATAGACCTACAATTTATTTCATCGCTGAAAGGCTCTAAATTTAAGGAGTATTCAGACAAGGCCAGGTAGACCTTATTGAAGACAAACATTTTGAAGTTGAAGTTTGTTGAAGTTGAAGTTGAAGCAGAGTTGAAATTTGTTTCATTTCCAATTGGCTTCAACTCACAAGGACAAAGGGACCTTAACGGAAACAAAAACTTTTTTTTATGAAAACTTTTTTTTATGGAAAGTTTTTGTAAAAAAACTTTTTTTAATCGACAATAAGCATAACAAAACCTGAAACATCGCTTGTTTAGGTAAATAATCACCCCACTAGGCCTAAATATTAATCAACTTATGACCGGTGACAATAATCGACCCCCAAAAACAAAACAAAACGACAGAAAAATCAAATAAAAAACCATTCGGTACCTCCCATCATCAATCCATCAAACCAAAAAAAATCCATCAAACCAAAAAAATCCAACAATTTGATTACTTAAAAAATAAAGAAACCAAGGAACCCATCACCCATCCTTTTCATAGACCCTAAAACAATGGTCTTTTATGCTGCACAGAAAATTTTGATCACGCAGTAGCTACTCTATTGAAAACAATTTGGTGTATATGTTACCATGAAAGACCGAAATTGGAGAATGTCGACATTCAACGGTGAATGTCCAAAATTCCTTTTTTTCGGCTTGGATTTAGTCAGCTTTGTCCAACACCTTTGTCATTTTTATACAAGGTTTAATGGTGACAGGTTAGGTTAGATTAGACTTTTAACACATTTCTGAGATTCATAACATAATTTAACTTAACTTTAACTTTTACCATCAAATCTTGCACAAGACTGACAAAGCTGACTAAATCCAAGCAGAGAAAAGGGAATTTTGGGCATTCACCGGTGAATGTTGACATTTACCAGATTCCGGTCTTTCACAGCAGTATATATATTGGTTATGCTTGACACAGGCAAGCTTAAGGGAAAAAATGGACTGTATCGATTTGTGACACCTCCAAATGGGCCAATCATTTATTTTCTCCAATCAGCATGAAACTTCCATTGTAAGTACAGCGAGTCAAACTGGACCTTCATGATGACAACAAATACCGAAAGAAAAATTTTATTGTATCGATTCGTAATATGAACAAATTTTTGGTTTTTTTTTCTCATCCGCGTCCGGAATTTTTGCGAAAATTCCGCATGCGCAAGAATAATTGTACTTGAGGGAAACAACCTTAGAGCAATCTTAGATGACCTTAGACTAGAGAAGAAATATTTTACCAATTTGATTTGTTGGTTTACCAAACATGGGGTTTAGAATCATAATGCTATTTTCGCGCTTAGCTGCGAAAAATACCGACATCTTTGCAAAATAAAATTACATGCATCGTTAATTTTCGCATGCGACCAAAGCATATTTTTTTCAACTTTCATCATAATTGACAAGCGAAGTCCATAATTTGGTTCTTTGAAAACATGCCATAAACAAAAAATGAAAAATCAAAATTTCGCACGATTGCATGCGAGCTTTTATTGGTTTTGATAGGAACCAAACATTAACTCAATGGCCCAATATTAATTATCACAAGCCACATTTGGCGTTTTATAGACAAATAGAAAGTAAATGAAACAGCGAGAAAAACTTTTTCTCGTAATTTTATTGGTTAATTTACGGTATTTGTATGATATCGCCCCAACCACTCAAATTGTTCATCCATTGACGTATTGTGGAATCACTTTTTTCGTTAGTTTCTTTCAGCTTAGCGTGAGAAAAGACAAAGAGACGTGACAGAATAGATGGGAAATATATAATTTGGACTATATATTTGCACATTAGGAGGGGGGGTAAAGTATTTGGACAGTGTGACGTTAGAAAACAATTCTTACTTTATAATATGCAGAATAATTATACCTAAAACATTAGGCAAGGGACCCGCTATGCTTTACCCCACCCCACTAATGTGCAAATATGTAGTCCAAATTTGTTTCTAAAGAATTATATTTTTATCATACTTAAGTATATTTCATTAGGATTGAGCATCAGAAAAACAGGTTCTACTTAGATGAAGAATATTAGGTTGGGGGTATTAATTTACTTCCCAGGTTGTCAGTAAACGCAATTTGGAAACGTTGAGTGATTACCATTCAAGGATATTGTAGATGCCTGATTTTGCTTCAACTTATTCAACAAAGCCACGACAATCGTAGCCAAAATAAGATTACGTAGTACATTCTGTTTTTTTTTTTTTTTTCTTTTTTTTTTTTTTGTACAAAAACACCCCTTCCTGCAGGAAATGAAACTATTTTAGTTTGACTTACCACAGTTGACAAAGATCCTTCCTCAGTGCAAAAAAGAGAACTAGTATCATTGAAAGCTTTATTCTTATGTTATTCTGTATATAGTATTGACAAATGTTAAGTAATATAAGGTTGTGATTCAATGTTGCTTCAACAAAATACATATGAGATTTGAGGAAAGAGAACGTTTCATATTATTTAATCTATGTTGCAATTAGGGTTGCATCTCATACTCCTTCGTAAATAACAGTAATAACAAACCGCTGAGAGTTATGACAGTACTTAGAAGTGCACTCGTATATTTTGTACTTAATATATTACGCCATTGTAGCAATAGGTTGTATGTTATAGATAGACTTTCACAGGTGCCAGTTCCTACAACTCCAAAGAATATATTACTGGTAGAGGTGTCACTATCCAGAATTGAGGAGGGGTGACAGACCAATGAAATTAATGAATAAGATTGATATTTTGGTAGAAATCACACCTCAATGTTGCAATTTTGCAGACCCGTTTCTTTTACGGAAAATTTCTTACTTATTAGAGGCAGTGATTGCAAAGAATATACTATTAGCTGAGGTGTCACTGTCCAAAACCGGGGGATGAGGAACCAACAAATTTACATGTCAAGATCGAAATTTTGGTAAAAATCGGCAAAATCCTGGCTCTTTATGCTGCAATATCACAAATGCATTTCTTTTATATAATTTTTTTTACTTATTAGAGGGAGTGATTGCAAAAAAATATACAAATAGCTGTGGTGTCACTACCCAAAACTGGAGGGGGGGGGGGGGTGAGAAACAAAATAAATTTACAGACTAAGATCGAAATTTTGGTGAAAATCGGAAAAAACGTAGCTTCTCATGCTGCAATATCACAGATGCATTTCTTTTTTAAAAAAAAATTGTACTTATTAGAGGGAATGATTGCAAAAAATATACAACTAGCTGAGGTGTCATTGCCCAAAACTGGGGGGGGGGAGTGAAAAACAAAACAAATTTACAGACTAAGATCGAAATTTTGGTAAAAATTGACAAAATCGTAGCTCCTCTTGCTGCTATATCACAAATACATTTCTTTTACAGAAAATTGTGCACTTATTATAGGCAGTAATTGCAAAGAATATACTGCAAGCTGAGGTGTCACTGCCCAAAACTAAGGAGTGAGAAACCAACAAATTTACTGACCAAGATCGAAATTTTGGTAGAAATCGGCAACTTTGCATGGCAACATGGAATACTTCTTGTTGTCATCCAGCCTTATGTCTTTACATCTGACCGCTTGTCATTATTACTTATGTTGTTCTTAAACCACAAAAGTCCCTGCATGTAGTCTGATTTTATCCCTCTGGTGCCATCTTCAAGGTTATGGAATTGACTTCCAGGTGTGGCACAAAGTTATCATTCCTTGAGCACCTTAACACACCTGGTGGCTGATTATTTTAACATTAATTGTTTCAGATAATTTGTATTTAGGTATATCATTATCCTTTCTTATAATTTGGATACATTTTTTTTTAATCAGGACTTTGTCTTTTTTAGAATTATATTGATTGATTTTGTTTTGGTTGTTGGTTATAAAAGGGAATATATGTGTATTTAGGTATTTACACTTTTTCCAGGTCTGTGGAGTCTTGTATTGCCTGATTTAAGTTGTAGATTTGTTATATTTATACAAACTCTCTCCAACTCTGTTTCTTTATCTGTAAATGCTTTAAATGGCTTGCATTTAAGAATTTAATAGTTTAATGTTCATATAGTTTATTGTCTCAAAGTTTGTTTCATTATCCCTACAGTTAAAGTTTGTTTCACTAAGACTGGTTTAATTTATAAAACTATTGGTAATGCAAGTCATACAATTTTGATGAATATTAAAAGCTAAAACACTGAAATCAGCTCACAAAAATTCAAGTGGGAAGCAAAATGTAACTATTTATATCTAGGGGGAGCACAGTTGTCAATTTTTCAGTGAAAATAAGAAATAAACTGTATTTTTCAATGAAGGAACCCCATAAGAGGTATTTTCAAGATTTGGGGAAAGGGTTTAAAAATGTCTAGATGGCTGCACAAGCCCTCGGCCTATATTTAAGCAACTGCATTACAGTAATGCAATTAATGGAGCTACGAGTTCGTATGTACCTATTGATTTGCTTAGTAAAATGCAACTTGACAACCCTACCTCCTCCGCTTAACTGGCAAAAACAAAGTTTTAATTGTAGGCTGAGCTCTCTTGCCAGTTGAGGGATGTGTTTAATTAGAATCAGTTTTAACTATGTGATAAGTTATTACCTTAATTTGCACCTTGAAGCAAATTAAGATACATCTTGATCTATGAATTGCTCCATACTTGATGATGTGAATGATTAAACATCAAATGCATTCCACTGGTACTTCCAGGGAACACCCTTTCATTCAACGTCTAATAACTTCTTGAAAACTTCACCATTAGGTGCTGAGACTGTTGTATTTGAGAGACTATTCCAGTGGTTTACTACATGGCAGGAGAAAAACTGTTGTTGGTGTCGAGTTTTGACAGATGGCTTGAACAGCTTCTTCAAATGTCCCCTCCTGTCAGTGCTGATATTTTGGAAAATTGACAAATGAATTGGGGGGAAGAGTTCTTGTGAAGTAAGCTTATATGCCATAAACATATCAGCTCTTTGTCATTGGGAAACCAGTGTGGATAATTTTAGCTCCTTCAAACATTCATCATAAGGCTTGTCCCTAATCTTAGATACTGCCTTTGTGGCTCTCCCTTGCACCCCTTCCAGAAGCTGTACATCACCTCTTTGTCCTGGTGATGCTATGCACATTCCAAAATCAAACACTGTTCTTGCAAGAAGCTTGGGCAACCTCACAAAAACATAGGGAGACCTACTGGATATATTATTCTTTAAGAGTGCTAGGACAGAGTTTGCATGAGACACAGTCTTCTTGCAGTTTGAATGGAATTTACACTTGTCATCAACAATGATTTCGAGATACCTTTCTTCAGCCACACTTTGCAGCTGGATTGACCATAGTATCCTAGAAACCTGGGTTGGACTTGCCAAAATGAATATCACTACTTTTGTCAGTATTGAAGCTCATGTGCCTTGTTGTTGCCCATTTTTGAATATGGTCAAGATCTGCTTGTAGTGACTTCTGATTGACTGCATCAAACAACTTTGAGTCGTCAGTGAAATGATTTGATTGTTTTGTTACTTAAGAAGTTGTGGTTTATTTTTATTTTTGTTTTCAAGCGCTTGGGTCTAATATACGTATCTACTAATTGAACTGACGGGAGCCAAGTAACAAGTTCATAAAATGGTGCCCAGAAGCAGAAGTTTTAAGAGTTCAACATGGATAGCACACCAGCTCCAACAATCAATTGGTCAAGCCCCAATCTCAAATCCAAATCAAGAAGACTCAGAAGACATTGTGAGCTCATATTCTCATGTCCACTAAGTGGGAAAACAGATACAGTCAAAAGTTAACTGGATAAGTTTGAGAACTACATTCAACCAAGTACAAACCCCATCTTTGCCAGATACATCTTCCACCAGAGAAACCAAAAGGATGGAGAGACCATCGAATTGCATGTTACTCAGTTGAAAGTGCTAGCAAAGGACTGTGAATTTAGCACTCTAGAAGACCAGCTCGTTCGATATTGATTGATATTTGGAGTCAAGAATGTAAGAATTCAAGAGTGGCTGCTCAGTGAGGGAGCCAAACTTACTTTGGCTCCAGCAATTGAGTGCAGTCGAGCTATAGAAACTGTACAAGAGGCCCAGGCACTAATGCTCAGTGAACAGTTTCAGATTCAAATAAAACAGGAGGTGGAAGTAGTTCAAAGACAGAAAAATTCCCCTGTATGTTATTTCTGTGGTGGCTCATATTCAAGAAGCCACAAGTGCCCAGTAAAAGGGAAGCAGTGCAGCAAGTGCAGGAAGATGAACCACTTTACCAAAATGCGCAAGAGCAAGGCGGCACAAAAACTTGAAACGAGAAGCGAAGCTGAAGAAGGGATAGAATTCATGATTGAGTCCATCTCCAGTGAAGAAAAGGTGGAAAAGCCTTATACACTAATGAGGCTGGTAGAGCATGATATTGAACTTGCATTCAAGATTGACACCAGTGCAGAGGCCAACATTTTGCCATTGCAAGACTTGGATAAATTGGCAAAAAACCCAGCAATGCTGCCTACTGTGGATGTGCTGACCATTTATACTGGAGGACAACTGAAGGTACTGGGGATCATCAACCTCAAAGTTCAGTACAAGAACCAAAATCCCCGGACCCATACTTTCTATGTTGTCTGCAAGGATAGAGCACCCATCCTCAGGCGCCATTCAAGTGAACAGCTTCAGCTGATCAAGTTGGTCCTCAGCATCAACAGTCCTGTCCCTATTAGACCAGGAGTACAGAACCTTTTAGATGAATTCAGTGAGGTTTTTGAGGGCATAGGAACAATGCCTGAAACCTGCAACATATATCTAAAACAGGGTGCAATCCCTACTGTACAGCCACCAAAGCGAATCCCGTTTGCTCTGCAAACTAAGTTCAAAGAAGAACTGAAAAGGCTGGAGTCACTTGGGGTCATAGAAAAAGTGACCAAGCCAACACAGTGGGTGAACTCTTTGCTCCTAGCAAGAAAGACAGATGGGTCACTCAGGATCTGTTTAGACCCTTTTGACCACATTACTCTATACCCTTATTTGATGAAGTAGCAGCAAAGTGCAAAGGCGCCAAGAAATTCTTTAAGATGGATGCCCAAAATGGATACCAATTGATGGTGTTGGGCAAACCATCCTCCGATTTGACAACGTTCAACACCATGTACGGTCAGTATAAATGGAATCAATACCCATTTGGACTGATTTTGGCACAGGACGAATACCAGCAAAAATGGAGGAGGTCTTTGGGGAAATGGACATTGGGCTGATCATTGATGATATTGCAGGCAATGGCTGTAACGATGCTGAACATGACGTCAAGCTGAGAGCAGTACTCCAAGCCGCAAGAGATAAAGGAGTTCAGTTCAACAGAGAAAAATGTGTCATCGATACTACTTCCATCACCTACTTTGGACACAGATTAACAACGAGCGGCATCACCCCAGATCCAGAGTGTTAGAAAACCAAGGCGTTAGAAAACATGCCTGCACCCCAAAACCAGGAGTAACTTCAGACATTGTTGGGAATTTATAATTACCTATCCAGATACATCCCCAACGTATCAATGCTGAATAAACCACTTCAAGACCTGTCAAAACAGCAGAAGTTTGAATGGATTACAAGCCACAAGGATGCCAAGAGAGAAATTCAGGATGCAATTTGTCAAAACCTTTCATACTTTGACCCAGAAGCCAAGGAGATCAATGTGATTACAGATGCCTCCCAAAATGGTCTGGGCACACAACTGACAGCAGATGGAGCAACTGTTGCTTTTGCATCTTGCTCTCTAAGTGAGATGGAGCAGCATTACTCGCAAATGGAAAAAGAGATACTTGGAATAACATTAGCTTTTAAAAGATTCCACCAATATCTGTTCAGAAGAACAATCTGCATGATCATGGACCACAAGCCTCTGGGGTTGATCTTTGGGAAATCAATACAAAAGGCACCTCCAAGACTGCAGGAAATGATGTTGGCTGTTCACCCATATGGCATCAAACTAAGATACAAATCTGGAAAGACCATTCCTGTAGCAGACGCCCTATCTTGCCTGCATCTTGCAGATATAGACATAGTCACAAGTGAAGTTGTTGTTCACTCAGTCCTTCAAACTATACCCATAGCAAGCCAAAGGCTAGTCCAAATACGCCAAGAAACAGCAAAAGACGAAATACTTAACCTTCTGAGATGCAGACATTACAAGTAGGCTGGCCAAGCACTAAAAAGGACCTAGACAAAAAACTTGGGCCCTTCTGGAATTACTACCAAGAGCTGGCAGAACTTGATTGCCTTGTGGTAAAAGGACAGCATATAGTCATTCCGAGATGCATGAGACCAGGCATATTAAACCAACTACACTCCTCTCATCTGGAAGTGGGGAAGACTAAAGAGAGGGCCAGAACTTCTGTATGCTGGCCAGGCATCACACAAGATATCAAGAGAATTTTCGGCCAGTGTGAAGTATGTGCCAAGTTTGCCCTGAGCCAACAGAAGGAACCAATGATCCTGCACAAAATACCAGGCTACCCTTTCCATCATGTAGCTGTTGACCTGTTCCAGCTCAACGGACAAGATTACATGCTCACTTTTGATTACATGAGTCAGTTTTTTTAGGTTGATTGCCTGACAAACACCACGTCACAGCAGGTCACAGCCAAACAGAAATCTCATTTCAGCTGATATGGAATTCCCAAGCAACTCACAACTGACAACAGCCCCAGTTCAGTGGAAAGGAATTTGAGCAGTTCATGACAGACTGGTGAATCATCCATTCAACCTCAAGCCCCAACTTCCCCCAGTCCAAGGAGTGAAAAGGGTGTTCAAATGGCCAAAAGACTTTTGATGAAAGCTGCCAAGAGCAAGGGTGATCCATATTTGGCACTTTGGAGTGCCAAAACACACCCATTGATGGTTTTGCCCCCACTCAAATAATGATGGGATGCCAGTTGAGATCCCTCCTGCCCAGTATCACATAGATCTTGCAGCCAGGGGTTATTCACTTTGACAGATTCAGACAACAGAGGGAAAAGGCCCAAGAGGCCCAAAGCAAGTACTACAATCAAGACACTAGGAGCATGAAACTGTTAAAAATGGGTCAGAAAGTGTGGGTCCAGTTGAATGACCAGGGACCCTGGAAGAAGGCCATGGTTTGTAAAACTGATGATAACCTTCATTCATACTATGTTCATCTTGAACAAGGAGGAACATTCTGCCACAACAGAATTCACATTAAACCAAGACAAGACCCAACCATGACACATCTGCATGATGGCAAAAATTGCCAAGCAAAAGCCCAACCTGCTGAAGAGCAGCAGGTATCAATGAGCACTTTGCCTCCCAAAAACATGCCCAATTCTATAGACAATCCCCATAAGACTGCAGGCCCTGTTACAGGGGAGCCTCCAACACCAAGGGTAGGCATCAAGAAAGAAGAGAAAGAAGCATGGGCCACAGACCTGGTTCAGGCAGAACATAGCTACAGAAGAAGCACAATGGTCACTTGCTCTGGTTGTCAGGTCTAAACCCTGGCCAGGTTGAATTTGAGCATCAACAAAGGTCATTGTTAAATTACATGAAGAAAAGAAGGAAGATGAAATCATTTGATTGCTTTGTTACTTAAGAAGTTGTTGTGTATTTGTATTTTTGTTTTCAAGTGCTTGGGTCTAATATATGTATCTACTAATTGAATTGATGTGAGCCAAGTAACAAGTTCATTGCAGTCAGCATAGAGAGTAGGTCGTAAGACACTACCCTGTAGGATACCACTGGCGACTCCACATCTCTCAGAGAGGATTGATTGTCCTTCATTAGTAAAAAGCCTTACACTCTGTGTTCTATCTGTAAGAAAAGCTGAGATCCAGCCCACAAAGCCTGCATTAATTCCACATGAGATGAGTTTTATGACACTAAAACTACTTAAACTTATCAATTAGTTAAGTAGTTTAGTTAAGCATAGTTAAACTCCAGTTGAGTACTTTCTTACTATCTTGAAGGGCTTTATAGAATTAATTTAAAAAACCTTGATACACTGAATCATCAAGAACACAAAAATTACTTGGAGTAAGTAAAACATAACCTTCAAATATGAATTTACATCATAAAAATGGACCTCAAAACAGGGTTTCAACTTTTTAACTCAACTCCTTCCCATCCATCACAATTGGAAATATTGTGTGAAAACATGCTATAATTTAGAACAAAAATTCAAACTCCTCTTAGAATCCAGTTCAAAAGTTTGGGATCTTAAATGAATATTAAAAAAAATAATATTTAAAAACCAAAAATTTACCCCCTCCCCCCCTCAAAAAAAAAATATTAAGAAATATTTCTATTTGGGTCAAAACTAGCCAATCAGACAAATTCTATTATGAATGGGTCTAGCATAAGCTAAATGTTAACATTAGCTAGGTTATATTTCTGCTTTTGAAACCAATTTTCTACAATACTGGATCTAACTCATACATCAAGCCAAAGAAAAGGAACAGTAAAAATATGCAAGCCTCTCACCAAGGCTGTATCCAGGATTTTTTTTTTTGGAGGAGGTTTTACTCAAAAACAAATTCGGGGGGGGGGGGTACAAAAAAAATCTTAAAAAACACATACAAAATTTGTTTATATAATTAAAAATTTTGTTATATAAAATTTGTTATATTGTTTATATCATTAAGGTCTAAATAGAGGGCTTTCTGCTGTCTTGGAATCTAGTAAAGTGCCTATTGTCCTTCCACTTCCGTCAACTCTCATGTCCAACAAAGGAGACAGAATCTTGGAGTTGAACTACATGTCATTCAAACAGCCCTGTGCATCCCATTATTCAGTTGCATGCAATTTGAAAATGACATTGTAGCAAACCAAAAAGTACAGCCTTTAAATTGTCATTGAATGGTACTTTTAGAAATGGGTCCAAAGGTATTTTTGGACATTGCAGTGAAATTGCATTCACTAAGCTACAAGTATGTAGTTTTTGCTATGTTTACCACCTTGGACAAGCAATAGGTAAGTTATGCACCAGTACAGTGTTATCAACTCTGAAGAAGCAATTCTGTCACAAATTGACCAATATAATTTGTCTTCAAACCTATGATGTATCACTATATCCAATTAATGGAGAAATACTTTAGCAGGGCTACATATTGGACCATCAAGGAGGTGGGGTGTACTGTCAGAAAAGTGATATTAAAGAAATAGCATAAGGAATCTAATTGAATTAATTTATTATTTATTTATTGAATTAATTATGTAATAGTCTAAACACACTTACTTAGGTTATTCCTAAAAGCACATCACTTTACCCCACCTCCCCTGCCCTTTAATGTGATACACATCCTAAATCATATGTCCCCTATGTGTCTTTCTGTTTCTTGATGGGGGGGAGGGGGAGTAAGTTAATTTGTATTTTGTTTTACAGGTTAGACAAAAATTTTCTGGGGTGTCCTAACCTAGAAACCCCTCCCTTGATCCAATAAACCATGGAAGACAGAGTGGGATGCAATTGAGTCAATGGCTCCCTATCATCACTTACCAGACCTCTTCAGGGTTTTTCCCTTTTTGTTGCTGGACATTGCAATTTAATGTAATTGATTTTGTTTATGTGACTTATTTATGTTAAATCTATTTGAAGAAAAGAATGAAGATGCCAAAATGCTAAGAGTGTATAGCCTATAATTTGGGCAATATATTTAGGTAAAGTTTACAACATAATTTAGCAAAGATAAAAGTAAATAGCCTACATCACTTGATGCCTTTTCACAGATCAATAACTGTTTCTTGGGAAAATTCTAGTCTGAACCAAAAACAATGGGGCCCCAAAAAGCAAAACAGTCCATTGTTGCATAGCTGCACAATTGAAGTTGCATATCTTAGCAAAACTGACATGATTTTTGAGTTGTTTCAAGCTTTTTTAAAAAATTTCAACAAATCTGTTTTCAGAACAGTAATTTACTATTAAGACATAGGAAAATAATAATTACCACTCCTAAATCAGCCACAAATGACAATCTTTAATCACTAACCAGTTTTCTTTAGAAACTATACTTTTAGACTTTAGAGAACTAGCATATGAGCTGTGTAGAGCCCTCTTAGCTCTTAAAGACTTAAAATGAAATTGGTAAATTTTTACCAAATCATATTATTGAGTTAGGAATAAAGTGAATACATCATTCAATGCCTTTTTTTATGCTGATTACAGATATAATAATCATTTCTATTGGAAATGGGATTTCAGCCCCCCCCTAACCTAACCTAACCCCCACCCCCATATGTGCAAATATATATCCTGAATTGACATAGGTCAATATCTACCAAATCATATTATTGAGTTAGGACTAAAGTGAATACACCATTTGATGCCTTTTTTATGCTGATTAAAAAAATAAAAAGTATTTCTCACGGGGATGAATTTCAGCCCCCCCCCCCCTAGGTCGGTCATTTCCGGGTTAAGTACAGCCTATATAGGGGGGGGGGCTGAAATTAATTTCCGATTGAAATGCTTATTAGGCTATGTTCGTAAACAGCATAAAAAAAGGCATTGAATGGTGTATTCACTTTATTCCTAACTCAATAATATGACTTGGTAGATATTGACCTTGACATACACAGGGGGGGGGGGGGGGCTAAAGTTCATTTACAATAGAAATGATTGTTATATTTGTAATCAGCATAAAAAAAGGCATCAAATGGTATATTCACTTTATTTGAAACTCAATAATATGATTTGGTAAATATTTACCATGAAATTTACCCCAGAAGCAATTATTGAATTAGGCCTATGAAAAAGCATAAAACAAAGAATTAAGATGATACATTCACTTTCATCCTGAATAAATTATGTTGTAAACTGCATATTTACACCTTAGGTAGAGTAAAATGAAATGAAGTGCTCTTACAAAGGATATTAGTTAGGCTACCATTTTCAAAATTACATAGGCTAGTGTTTCTTTTGAGTGGGCCAAACTGTAGACCAATAGGCCTAGCCAACCCTAGCCAACTTTTATTCGTTTAGTATGTTTCCTTCAGACATGGCCAACCACCAAATGTTTGCCAAATACCTTCCCTGGGTATTACTGGAGCTCTAGATTCATTCCTGAGAATTTCAATCACCTTCATCAACTACTGCAGCCTAGGAGAAGCCCCTTGTCTTAGAATTTTATTTGAAGCAAGCAAAAATTCTAAAATCGGTTTGTCTTTTATAACACATATCCAGGGTTTTAACCTAGGGTTAATTAGAGGTAAATCACTTATTGAGCCTATTTTTAATGTTAATTCTTGGGAGGCACATAGGACACAACCCTTAAATAATTCCCTATCAAGGTAAATTTATTTTAACCTAATATTTTAACTGTTCATGGTCAAGTACTCGACCTAAGTCTTCATTAATTGAGTGAAACCCCTTACTCAAATAAATAACTCACAGAATTTAGAATTTAAACATCCATTTATAAAACGTATTTGCCATTTAATGCCATCTATTTTAAAATATTTGAAGTTAGCGATGAAAATAGCCACAATTTGCTCAATATAAGCCATGAAATAACACAAATAAGTTGCAGTTACTAAAGATTGTCATCCCTATTCATAAGAGAACATGGGCGCCCATAAGAGGGGGGGGCACCCCCCTGGCTGAATGATACTGCCTTATTTTTATTTTTTGTTCTGAAGTTTCTTTTATATAGCATTAAAAGTGCAAATTAGACGTGGTTTGCCCCCCCCCCCCTGGAATTCAGCTTATGGGCGCCCATGTAAGAGAAGTACTTTTTCAATTTCAAAATGTAAGTTGTTAAGACAAATGATAAACGACGTGAATATTTTTTTTGTGTTAGAAAACTCAAATTTGTGTTGCTATTTATACTAATGTATTTGGTTCAAATGAATGTGTAGGATTTATTTTTGGTCTAGTTTGAATACACCGTCACGTGTTTAACAAACAAATTACTGTGTTATCTTTTGGTCAGTGATGACTCAAATGGAAGATAAATTACATATTTAAGGAAATGTGCCCGAAACAAGGCATGAATGAATTTCAGACTCTTAAGCTTAGGAATGCCAAAACGATGGGGAAAGGACGCTCAATTTTTATAGCTGGTTATTTCAACGTCCCACGCCTCATATGGAAGTATGGATATCTATATATACCTTTACTTCCGACCAGAATCAGAAGCACGAATCTAGTAAAAGACGGCCTTCACAACCTTAATATCTACCAGATAGTTAAAAAAGCTACTAGAGGCTGTATTTTCCAGAGACCGACTCTACTTGACCTAGTGTTCTTATAGGATAAAGACCAGCTTCAGAACATAAATTACTTACCTCCTCTAGGAAAGAGCGATCATATAATCCTAGAAGTGAATGTGTCATTTCGTAAGATAAAAAATGATTACATAAAGAAAACTTATGTAGACTACGGGGCGATCAGAAAAGAGCTGGAAGGCGTAGTTTGGTC
The DNA here is from genome assembly GCF_049724085.1 of Artemia sp. Qi Xiang Cuo. Classification (NCBI taxonomy): domain Eukaryota; kingdom Metazoa; phylum Arthropoda; class Branchiopoda; order Anostraca; family Artemiidae; genus Artemia; species Artemia sp. Qi Xiang Cuo. The sequence continues at coordinate 15,848,129 of NC_142809.1, read as the reverse complement.
ACCTTTACTTCAAGGGGACGTCGACCAACAATGGGCTAACCTAAAGGACGAGCTACTTACACTTCAAAAAAAACACACGTCAGTAAAACTCACGCCAAAGCCCAAAACACTGCCTTTCATGACCCCTGAGATACGCAAGGAAAGAAACAGAAGGGGACGGTACTGGAGAAAGTACAATAAAGGAGGCAAGGAAGAACACTACCAAAAGTTTGCAAAAGGTCGAAACAAACTAAGAAGCCTAACTAAACAACTTTACGCATGGTATGAGTCCAAGCTCGCAGATGATAGTAAGAATAACCCAAAGAAGTTCTGGAAGTATGTATCAAGTAAGGACCATAGCAGACGGTCAGTAAAAGCACTCAGTACAGATGATAGCAAGGAAGTGACCAACTTGAAGGACATCACCGAACACCTCAACAGGCAGTTTGCGTCGGTTTTCACCAATGAACCAGATGGTCCTCTTCCTCATAGTCCACCATACGACATCCCTAACCCAATGCCATCTATTCTACTCTCCCCCCTGTCGTCCAAAAGCGACTTGAAGCACTAGACGTCAATAAGTCCGCCGGTCCTGATAATTTGCACCCAAGACTATTGAAGGAGCTTACCAAAGTAATTGCACATCCACTATGCAATATATTCCAACTGACGCTTAACTCAAAAAAGGTACCCAAGACTGGAAGCTGATCCATGTCACCCCAATATTCAAGAAAGGTGACCGCACTAAAGCCAAAAACTACAGACCCATCAGTCTGACCTCAGCGGTGGCAAAAACCCTTGAGCGGATTGTGAATGCTGATATTTTGACACATCTCTGTAATAATAATATACTTTCCCCCGACCAGCCCGAATTTCTGCCAGGAAAATCGATTGAGACCGATCCCCTTGAGACATACAGCACCATAACAGATTACCTGGAGAAAGGAACCCCTGTGGACTTGATTTTACTGGACCTAGCCAAGGCTTTCGACAAGGTACCACACAACCGTCTCAGATTGAAGCTTTCAGCAGCAGGTACCCACTCGGATGTGGTCGATTGGGTCATGGACTTTCTGACTGGTCGGAGTCAGTAGGTTCGACTCTTCACAAATAATGGCGATAAGGTCTTCTCCGAACCATGTGATGTTGTAAGCGGAGTCCCCCAAGGTACTGTCTTGGGCCCTATCCTATTCCTTATATACATCAACAATATGATGAATGGAACAGAAAACAACATCACTCTCTATGCTGATAACTCCAAGCTGTTTGGGCCTGCAAACCAACAAAGTCTGCAGCATGACCTTCATAAAATCCAAACGTGGGCACAAGATTGGCTACTACTCGAATTCAACACAACAAAGTGCAGTGTCCTTCACTTTGGAAGCAACAACCACCGTCACCAGTACTACATGTCCGATCCCAATTCACTGGCTATCTTAATACTAAAGACAAGTCCCGAAGAAAGAGATCTAGGAGTGCTGATAGATGAACAACTGAAGTTCCACGGCCACTGGCAACAAGCAGTTTCAAAAGCAAATTCAAGCCTTGGTCTCCTCAAATGCACTATAATCAGCCGCTCCCGTACAGTCTTTCTAAGGCTCTATAAGGCTATAGGTAGACCCGTTTTGGATTTTGGTACGTGTCTCACCTCCCCTTCTTATAAGAATGACACCAGTCTAATCGAAGGAGTTCAGAGACATGCCACAAAATGCATAGCCGGCCTACGAGATCTCCCATACAACAAGAGACTGGAACGCATGCAGCTGCCAACACTCGTCTTCAGACGCCGCCGTGGTGATATGATGCTGACCTACAAGTATATCGCACAACCAAAAAACCCCCTCTTTACCAAACATTCAAGTCAGCACCATACAAGAGGACACTCACATAAGCGGTCAAAACGTTTTGTTAAAACAGAAACGCAGCAACACTTATTTTTCAAGCGTGTTGTCAACAATTGTAATAGTCTTCAAGTTGAAATAGCAAACGCACCTATAGCTGCATCCTTCCAATCCAGACTTCACATTGAATGTAATAACTATCCATAGAAATATGAGTGGGACTGTTCATCACACTCAACTACTGACTGATGCCAACTTTATCATAATAAGTGTCTTGCTAGGAGGCTGATGCCACTTGTCATATCCAACCATCTCACATACTCGATCCGAAGTTGCTGTTGTGCGGCGGTGTCAGCTCTATACCACTGTGAATGGTCTTTACAGGCCATACCTACCTCGTGGCCACCGCTACCGAGTGGGCTTAAATTGCATATCTCCAGCAGACCTCTCCTATGGTGTGTCACTGGGCCCTAACACGGTGATAAATTTTTGCCATCATTGACCTAGAGCACAACAGATCCAGTGTGGACCTTAATTTGCTCTGAAGTGCGAATTAAGGTAATTAAGGTAAATTCCAAACGGTTATCTTCTAAAAATTCTTGAAAAATAAGAACCATTGGGCTACATGGGCAAAGGTTTAGTCAGTGGTAAATCCAGAACTTTTTAAAGAGGGGGAGGGGTGACTACCTTGATATTTATTGACTATTTTTACGGTTATTGTTTGACGATTTGTGAGACCAGCAGATAGAATTTAAGGAATATTTTTTCCTTTATTCCCCTCTACAGGTTTTTATAATGTAAGTTAAAACTGTGAGAAAGTATGCAATACCAGCCCCTAAATTCACACCTGGATATGATGATCTATCATTTTATTGTGCGTCCGAAAATTGATGCCCGGGGTCTGATTCGGCCTTCAACTGTACCAACGAGAAATTTTCTGCTAAAAGTTGAACTCTGAAGCGCCCCTTTTGAAGCATCTTTTTTTTGTTGGTTCCTAATCCGCATAGAAGAGCCTTAACATGAATTGAATATTTGTCAGAACTTCAAGTCTCTCCAATTTTCTAAACGATATTTATTTTCCAAAGCAGAAAATCTCGGCTTTGGAAAATAAAGTGCAGTTGAGGATAGGGCAAAAAAAGCGGTTAAAAAGGGTGAAAATATTGCCACACTAATAGACACATTTTTTTTGCCTCAAGTCCACACTAATAAACACATTTTTTACCTCTTGAAAACAGCGAGTCCTCCTTTCATATCACCCAAAATTTCCTCGACAATTTCGTCTTCATTTTTATTCTCATCTGTTGGTTTTTTAATGTCATTGGTAAATCTATTCAGCATAGCGGGTGTAGGATCGAGGTCCCTGCAGCCCTTTCCCTGGCAATGGTCAGTAAAAGACTATTGAAAGCCTTCTAAATAACTCTTATATTTTGTGTAGGCAGCCTAAGGACTTAACGAATCAGCTTAACGAATCCGTGAGAATTTTAAAAAAGAGCCTGAAATGCCTCGAGATGGTGTTAGATCGAAAAGAAAAGTGCATCATTGGAATCATCATGGTCGAAAAGCCTTTTCTGAAGAATTACAAATCCCACCTTGAACAACAACGAAAATCACTTTTTTGTAGGGAAAGCACTGATTTGTCACACAAAGCGAATATCCCCCCCCCCCCAAAAAAAAACATTTTTGATTGTTTTCTTCTTTCTGTTGTGGCAGGCCAATGTGGTTTAAGAAATTATCGAAGACAAAGCATGGTAACAACTGATTCCACCCTGAACATAAAATGTGGAGATTCAACTGTCGAGCAGGAGATTCAAATGCCACTTAATGAAGACAACAAATGTTGGATTTTGTTATATCCATTCGTAGAATGGATATAACAAAGAATAGAAAAATTCTTTTAGAATAGAAAGAATAGAATAAAATATCCAAAGAATAGAAAAGAATAGAAAATTCCTTCTTTTTTCTGATCTCCTTGAACAATATAGGCCAAGTTAACAGGACCGAGGCAACCAACATTAAGTAATAAAAAAAGAAAAAAAAATATCTGGTCATTTTGAAAAAATCAAACATCCCTTCAGGATTATAAATGGGGGAGGAACTGTATTCTATTTATGATAATTTAGACCCTAAAAGGATGTTTCTAAAGGTAGAGAGAGGAGTGAGGGAGAGGGTAGAAAACAAAAAGATGGATTCTAGCATCAGGATGGAAAAAGAATAATCATTAATTCCATGTGAAGCAGTAGTTCACTATCAGCAATTTAAATTCTTTGGTGTGGGAAAAACAAATGAAGCACCAAAACCTTCTAATATGAAAAAGTAAATTCTTGCCGTCTATACAGGTTGACCTTACTCTATATCAGTACTATTATACAGTTTAGTTTCCGTTAATCTTTCAGTGACTGCAATTGGCTTCACAATTATAATAATTAGTTTGTTATGATAGATCGTTAGACAGAATATCGCACCAGTTTCCTTCCTTAAATCCAATACAACTGACTACACAGACTTCGTCTAAGAACCAAAATCTCAGTGAAGCGTTATAAAGGGAAATAGATATATCGCACTTTTTATCCAAGATCATGGGGGTGTTTGGAAAAAAAATTGTGCGGAGGGGAGACGGTTACCCCAATCCTTTTTGGTCTTCTATTTTGTCCGCGAAAGAGGTCTGTGACATGGGGATACATTTATCTATTCATTTATAATACATATTTATCTTTTCAGATAAGCGTGAATAAATAAATCTTTTTTTTTTGAACTTATACTAATAGTAATACCCAAGGATTTTTTTTTTATTTTCAAACGACAAAAATTAAACTAAGTATATATAGGATTTTGTTGGCTTCCGTCAATAGAACATTTAATTTTGCAGCATAGGAGAGTTGAGACGAAACATGGGATGGAATTCACTCCTATCTACAGTCCTCCGAACATGACCTTACATAACAGCAAACAGCATTGTATAGCAGGAGATAAGGATCAAAACGAAACTATAGTTGGTTTTAACCCCCCCCCCCCAAAAAAAAAAAAATAAACACAAACACAAAAGAGATATCTGGCATATTTATAGCCAAATAGTTAATATAAAATATCTTAAAGGTAAAAACCTCAAGTATTCCTAGAAAGAGGAGAAAGCATGAAGCACTGGATTCGACGAGCAAGTTGGCAACAGCAGAAAGTAACTCGGGACAAATAAATCCACACTGAAAGCCAAACTGGTGAGATGGAGCATAACACTTAGTCTCAAGATCATCTATAACGACTGATTCGAATAGCTTGCAAGAGTTGATAAGCGGTAATAGGTCGGAACAAAGATAGTTAAGCGGTAGTTTTACCCTTCTTGGGAATAGGGGTGACGTCACCAATAAAGAACGACGATGTGGCAAAACCTAAGGCAAGAATTATCCGTGTGAGGACTGTTAGATGCTGCACGAAGGAGCGGTCACCATATATTCCCCCATATATTTTCCATACATTTCTATTAAAGGTAATAATGAAGATAATCATTAAAAGACAGTCATATCATCACTTATATAGACATAGGTCCTCCTACAATTTAAGGCACCAACCAAAAATAGCACTTCTTGGTGTAATTTCTGGAGTATAAAATGCTGGAAATCATAAAGTGTACCATGCAAATCTACATGGCCGAAATCTAACAGCCAGAGATCCAGAATCCATCCTTTTTAAGTGCAAATAGCGCTTCTTGGTGTAATTTCTGGAGTATAAAATGCTGGAAATCATAAAGTGTACCATGCAAATCTACATGGCCGAAATCTAACAGCCAGATATTCAGAATCCATCCTTTTTAAGTGCAAATAGCGCTTCTTGGTGTAATTTCTGGAGTATAAAATGCTGGAAATCATAAAGTGTACCATGCAAATCTACATGGCCGAAATCTAACAGCCAGAGATTCAGAATCCATCCTTTTTAAGAACAAATAGCGCTTCTTGGTGTAATTTCTGGAGTATAAAATGCTGGAAATCATAAAGTGTACCATGCAAATCTACATGGCCGAAATCTAACAGCCAGAGATTCAGAATCCATCCTTTATAAGTGCAAATAGCGCTTCTTGGTGTAATTTCTGGAGTATAAAATGCTGGAAATCATAAAGTGTACCATACAAATCTACATGGCCGAAATCTAACAGCCAGATATTCAGAATCCATCCTTTATAAGTGCAAATAGCGCTTCTTGGTGTAATTTCTGGAGTATAAAATGCTGGAAATCATAAAGTGTACCATGCAAATCTACATGGCCGAAATCTAACAACCAGAGATCCAGAATCCATCCTTTATAAGTGCAAATAGCGCTTCTTGGTGTAATTTCTGGAGTATAAAATGCTGGAAATCATAAGGTGTACCATGCAAATCTACATGGCCGAAATCTAACAGCCAGAGATTCAGAATCCATCCTTTTTAAGTGCAAAACCTCTCAGCCCCTTTAGCAACCTGGTAAAGGGCAAATCACAACTCTTAGAAACCAAAAATTAAAAATATGTTTCGAAAAAAAAGATTTTTAATGAGAAAAATTGTCGTACGAACCTCATTCGGAATTATTAAATCTTCCTGATAGCAATCTTCCTGACACACATGTACAATAGTCCCCAATCAATGAGGTTTTACTTCCCCCCTTTCTCTCTTTATGCATCGATTTTCTTGCCATTAGAATGGAATTTTACAAACTTTATAGTCGCTTTACGGGTCGTAAGTTTATTTTTTTTGTGAGTTCAAGCACTATATAATAAGTTTATACCTATAACTTAGGTAATTTTTGAAATTTTCAAGAACATCAAAAATATTGACGTTATCGAACCGTTGGATATAGCTTGCATCTTTATTTAATATGTTCCAGCGAATTGATTTGAACGTGCAAGACTTGAAAGGCTAGGTCATAAGCCCTACAAAACCACTTCTAAGTTTTGCCACTCCTATCTTTTGTTTATATACTAATTTTTCAAACAACAAAATATAATAATGTGTCTCAAACCTGTATTGTTCCATTAGGAGGAAAAATTGTATTGTTTTCTAGAAGATATTCGCCTAAGCTTGCATATCTACAGGTATTTACTACAGAAGGCCACCTTAATTGCGTCTCATTGACTGAGTTTAAACAATTCATGCCAGCACTCTTTGGCACTAGTAATCGACAAAAATCCCTGTCCCTCAATTGCCTACCTAGTATCTGCGATCATCTGTACTTTTTTTAAAATTAACTAAGAGTAAAAATGGGTTGGAGGGGATACCCCCACCCCTCCAACGCCCTTTGTCCCATGATTCATCTGATCAAAATTTTGAATTTTTTTCAAAATAGTCCAAAGGTCAAATAACTATACCTCCGGGGTTGACACGCCCCCTCCCAGCGCCTAATGCAAGGACTGATGCAACTTCCCGTCGTTAACATATAAGGACTCTTATTGGAATTAGTTTAAAAATAAATTTCCATAAAATTAATTTTTCAAAGAAAAGTAGATACATTAAGAAAAAAAAAAAAAAAAAAAAAAAAAAAAAAAAAAAAAATTTATTAGCCAAGCGTATAACTATCATAAATCACCATCAATAAATAATCAAAACCCAAAACGAACAGAAATTACAACAAATAACCGAGTCGAAGTCAAAACGAGCAGAAACAAACTTGAGTAGGGCTGACGTTCAACACTCGCTAAATTTATTACATTTATAGTTAAAACTGAAAAGCCGATTATGCATTAAATCAACATAGTAAGAACAATAAATAAATACCCCTTTGAGGTGAATCTTTTAGCGAACGGGTTACAAATGGATGGACCTAAAACCCACCTTGTCGGTGCCTCTTTGGTGCTGAAGCAACAAGGAAAATAACTTTTAGACTTGGACGAGATGTTGTTTTACTATAGAGCTTAATATTGACTCCTTACTTAAGACACTGAAATATGACCTTGATGAAATTAGATTTACTTGAGCAGTAGGGCCCTTCCTCAAAACTTATACAAGTGACAGCATAGAAATAGATATAAGAAGCAAAAACTCAGTGAGGCTTTTGGGTGTTTGTTTAGATTATGACATTTAGTCCAATCCTTATATGCTAAAAAAGATCATATTTGCTAGTTTTTGCTAAAATCATTGTGTCAACTTAAAATATTTAGAATTCCGATGATAAGTTAAAGAACTACTTATTGTTCGTATCCTCAATTGAACACGCTTGTCCCATTTGTCATTAATGTCTCAACAAAGACAAAACGTATAAAGTTTAAGATATTAAACAAAGACCTCTAAAAGGGGGATACCTCTTTTACCTCTTAGGAAAATTATCTAAACCAACACCATCTGACTTCCTTGGAAATAAGACGACATAAGCGTACCGTGGCCTTTGAACTGAAATATCTATTTAACCACTAAATGTTGCTTGAAAATTCTCCGATATCTTATTTTGTCGGCTTGCAGTAATTCTTTCTAAGGACACCAATGGCGGGGGGGGGAGAGATGAAGGAATCACTCTATAGATTTTTGGTACTTATTAAGAATACAGCACACCCAAGAAGTGAAGTTAATGCTAATGACATATAACGTTTACATAGCCTTTAGTTTATATAATAACATAATTTAAGATATATATTTACACATCAGGGGGGGGGGGGGTAAAGCATTTGGACAGCGCCCCTAACCTAACTCCCGCTCCTCTAATTTGCAAATATATAGCCCAAATTATACAAGTCCGCATTCTGTCTAAGTCCAATGCATTGTATCATCCATCACCTTTTTTGTAGCTATGACACCGGTTTTCTGAGATGTAACCTAAGCGTAATTTTTGAGTGTGTTCCGTATTATGCACCAATACCCATACTTTTAGTGTTTCCACACAGAAAATAAAACGAAATTACCCCAACCACTTCCTAATATATATATAATGTTTATTGCATCTTAATTGATCAAAGACAAATCCGTGCCTCAGCCTCCCCCCCCCATATTTTCCTCTATCGGGGAGTCCTCTAACGCTCTCCTATTTTCCCCACGAAGGAGGTCTACGATATATGGTTCTTCCTCTATTGTGTGCATCTGCCAATTCTGACAATAAATAACCATAAAACTAACAAGATCTTTCGGAAATAAAACAACCACAAAATATGAACTTAAAACTAATTTATATCGAATTGACAAATTATAACAGAAAATACGGCATAATCGTTACAAATACATACAGACCAATACCAAGGGATTTTTTTTTCAAACGAAACACTTTAGGCAAATTATTTAAGGGATCCTTGGGAATTCTAAAAAAAAAATATACAAATTTTATGTCAGAGGAGGGAAAAAAGACAGAAGGGAGGAGTTCATCCCTATTTACTGTCCCCTGAACATGGCCTTATATACATAGTAGCGGATAAGCGTCAAATTAGACTTAATTTGGTCCCAAAAGCAAAGAAAAATACAAACACAAAAAAGCTATCTGGCACATATAGAGACAAATAATTAACACACAATATTTTAAAGCTAAAAACACAAACACAAGGAAAACAACAAATGCAAAATGGCCTGACTCATCTGAACGTTAAGGATTCATCCGAAAAAGATAATAATTAGGATTAAATCAAGGGAGTACGAAAAACATCGTAATAAATTGTCAAAGACAAAACCAAAAAGGCATTCCCAATAATGAACAAAAGCACATACAGATTTCTTTAAATCATAGTCATTGACGACCAACGTCATCTGTTTTGTACCGGGCAGCAAGTTCCTTAAATAAGGAAAGTTCTAAGCTTCTGAGGCTCCCTCAATCCCATCCAGGGTTTAACCAATTGGAAAGATGCCTTTTCTTTGGGCACAAAAATTTGAAAAAAAAAAAAAATAAAAGAGAAAGCTTTGGAGTTTAGCCAGAATAAAAAAAAAAACTACAAATAAGTAAATATAAAAAAGAACCGTCCGGACAGCTCTGAGGTCTAATCCCTCTATCGAAGCAAAATATCCGCTAACATCCTTTACGAGCCCAAACTGCAATTTTAATGTCAAATCAAAAAACCTGAAAATTTGGACAAAGTGATGATAATTTGTGCTTTGTTTGGTGTATAAAATAGTTTCAAGGTACTAAATTTATGCTTACAGTAATTAAAGAATGAAAAACAATATTTCATTGCAACTATTTAAGCAATTTAAGCTTAATGATTATTCACAATTTGCTCATTGACTATTTAAGCAAGAAATAATTACTGAGAAGCAGGCACGTACATAAGGAGAGAGATGGAGGGGCGTTTCCCCCTTAAATTCCTGCACACAGGCCTTTTCAGAAAAGCTTGAAAAACAAGTTCTAGTCACAGTTCCTGCATCGACATCACAAACATTCAGTTTCTCTTAAAGAAAATTGGGCGGGTCAAAATTAAACCCTTTGGGTTTTGAGATAAGATTAATTTAAGGGAACCCTTTTAAAAGTCGAGGGGAAAATACTAGTAGTCTAATTAACCAAGGTGAACCAGCGCAGTCAAAGAGGACAGATAGGGAAGGGATAAGAGCAGTGTCGGTCCCAAGGGTGGGGAGGAGATATACCCTTATTTTTGGTTCTAAAGTTATTGGAAATCAACCCTACAAATGTGATGAGCAAAAAAAGAAAGTCATCCAAATTCTAGGTAATAACCCCCACCCACCCCCTCCCCCCTAAAAAAAACTACAACTGGATTTGCTCTTACGTATACGGAAAAAAATGTATTAAAATGGAGAAACTTCATCAACTAAGGCCTTAAATATTAATTGATCTCAGATTCAATCTCATTGCCCAATTTTGATATTGCAATTTCTCAAAAAACTAGTTAGACAACGCGTCTCAACTTCGTATCATACAACTACCGTAAATTACGTCGAATTTTATTCGTACGTCAATTCGTCAAGATCATTTAAGCCTGATGGTACCAAGAAGTTATTTTTTTAATCAAACCTCGGAGTGTTAATCCTAAATGTCACGAAAAACTGCCATTCTGGTCTACTGGTTAAGGCACCGGGTTGATATTGCAAACATTATAGTATCGCACCCCATTAATGGCAGATTTTTGAAAAACATGTTCGCGATATTTTCGACGGTCGCATGTTAATTGTGCGATGTAAACATCGAATCTACAGATAAAATCAAATTACCAAATACTAACCACATGATGGTAATTCATAGATCTTTATTGCTGAAGCGTAAGTAAATGTAAGATGGGGTGAAAAACATGCCTTCAATTTATTAAAAATGAAAACTCGGAAATAGGACATTTAAAAATCTCGGGGGAAGGGGAGGATGACATTTCATTTCTTTTCGATTTTTTGAATAGAAATTAAAAAAGTTTTTTTTTTTTTAAATATATGAGGGGGCAATTCCTCTCCTACCCTAAAAATTTGCGTCCCTGGTATCACTTCCACCATTTAGTTCCGGCTATTTCCAGTTATCCACTTAGTATCTTCTCTGCTAGGTAATTCACAAAATATCTTTCATACTAGAATAAACTAATAATATTCGAATAAACATATTTAGCTACATAATGTTAGTGAAATAAACAAGTTAACAAGTGCAAACTGAAATATACAGCAAAAGGCATTTACAATTTTGAACATAAAAATAATAGTCGTAAAACAAAATACAGAAGCTTGATACGGAATTCAGCTTGGCTTGTAAACCTGAAACAAAGGAGATAAGTCAAATAAATCAATACGAAATAATAATCAGCACTCAGAAAGTTCAATCAAGAAGTGAATCAAGTCCATAAATTTTGATGCTCCTAATTTTTGACACCTCAAAAGAGATGGCACCTCAATAGGACACCATAATATTTTACAGATCCTTCGTTAACTCATCTGCAGTAATTCAAAAGGCGGTACCTTAATCTCTTGATGGAGTTCCGACTAAACAAACCGACTAATAATCAGCGCTAAGAAAACTCAATCAAGAAGTGGATCAAGTCCATAAATTTTGATACTCCTAATTTTTGACACCTCAATATTTTTCAGATCATTCGTGAACTCAACTGCGGTAATTCACAAGGCGTTTTCTTCAACTCTTGACAAAGTTTCAAGCAGTAAACCAAGACCGTTTCAATTAGATTCTGGGAGGAAGGGCATATCACAGAATTTTTCTCTGAAGGCCTGAAGATCCCTCAAAAATATTAGTCTCCCATTTTTAATTACACGGGCTAAGGGTCATTTGTACCAGTCTTTGGGGAACACCCTACTGTGTACCAGTATACTTTGTTGACTTGTCGACTACTTGCTCATAGCTCATCAAATCACGCCTTGTAACTTGGATATGGCACACATTTTAGAAAAAAAGCAACGCTGTAATACCTTCGACTCTTTTTTTCAGGCATTCGAGGTAAGTCTAGACCATTGTGGCTGTGCTAGACTTTTATTCCTTAGAAAAAAGAGGTAGAGAAAGCCTAGTAAATAAGGTAAACAAAGACTAGAGCCTAAGTCTAGTCTCTACTTATTAGCCATTTTACGTCGATCTATAGCTCATTAAATGTCAAGCAACTTGGTTTTTAAAACTATCTAAAATTTAGTAGAGCCTTGTGGCGCAGCAGCAACATGTGCGCGGTGCAGGGAAGCTTATATTAAAAATAATCTAGAGTATTAGCAGCAGTCTTGAATATTAGCAGCAAATTTTTTCTTGAAATATACTATTTAAATATATGAGAAACGCGAAATCTGTAAAGTCTATATGCAAGGGCGTATCTAGGATTTTTGTCGGGGGGGGGGGGGGTACATAAAAACTGTAAAAACACATACAAAAATTATATACATCTTGTTATGTTTTTACGAACCGTACAGAAACTTAGGTGGGGGGAAGGGGTGGATTCAGACCGGTACCCCCTGGATATGGTCTTGGCTAAATACCAGGCTTAAAAATTAATAAATACTGATACATGTCATCGCTGTTGCACCTAAAGGTCATATCTGACGATCTCAAACTTCTGAGACAATTGCCAAAAAATCGTTTGCAGCGCCGCATTGAAAGGGAGAATGAACAACGCAATGTAGGTTTAGTCTCCTTGATCCCCTCATTTATTCTGTTTATACTCCCTTTCAAAAAAAGCTTGACAAGCGGTTTTGGGACGTGTGAAAATATCAGATCCGGTGAAAAGTGATGATATTCAAATTTTCATTCATGTTGTCCAACATTAGTATGAAAAGCAGTAATAATTCGATTACTGATTTCCAGGCTTGCATGTGCGCAGCGTGGGGGCCTTTGGTTTCCCTCATCCCCCTTCGATCATAACATCTGTACGTTTCTCTGTTAGTGTTTTAATTTTCCACCTAATTCATATTTTGTTTAGATTTATTCCCTCCCCCCTTAGAATTACAAGGGCCTCAAACATTAATTCTTGTGTATTTCCCTGTTCTTAAAGTTTCTTCTCGACCGGTCGAATATTTAAAACGTTTTAAATTCTAAATTTACGTTTAAATTTAATTCAAATTCTATATTTAAAACATTTTGTTATGAGACAGTTATTAAATCACGTTTATCAATGATGTAATCGAAGAGATAAATGAAATTAGGAAACTACGGATAAACTTACTTCAGACACGTGAAAATATCAATTACGGCGGAAATTTAAATTTTTATTCATATTGTCCAATATCGGTATGAAAAGCAATAGTAATTCCGTTGGTTAACTGTATTTCATGTAGGCTAGCATGTACGCAGCCCCCCTCCCAATTTAGATTCCCCCCCCCCATAATCGTAAGATTTAAACGCTTTTCTATGATTTATCAACTCGATTTATATACTTGTTTCAAACATAGGCTCCTCCTCTAAAATTATCAGGCCCCCTCCAACAATAATTTTTGCGTGATTTCCTGTTGGTAGGGTTTGTTCTCAAAATTCTATTAATTCAGAAACTCTATATATAATTTTTTTTAAAACAGTTATCCAGTCAAGATGACTAATGATGTAATCAAAGAGGCAGGAGAAACAGAGAAACTGCGGATACACATGGCATAGACCGTTAGCAAAACGAACCCCTACAATATTTTATCTTATAGACCAATCATGGGGGAAATACTGAAAAGAATAGGTCTAAACATAACGTCATACCCTGTGTAAAATATTATCAAACTTTGTGCATTCAGGAAGGCATAGGACAAGCACAAACACTAAGGTTTGTACAATATTCTATGCTCTCGGGCCAATTAAACAAAGTAGATTTTTAGAAAATTCGACATTTGCTCAAACAAACAGTTCTTGAATGGCTTATTGAGAACCAAAGCTCTGTAAAAAAACAAAACAAAAAAACTCAAACAAAAAAACAAAAAACTTTTTATTCTGCTTTGGTTAAATCTCTTAGAAAATTTCCCAGCCATTTTGTTTCTCAAGACGCTAGTGTTAGTTCCATTGATAAGTGATTTTACACAATGAGTTCAAGAGCAGTGGCGCCTATTCAGGACAATGTTAGGGGGGAGGGGGCAGTTTTTTCCCCAATTTTCAATAAAAATTTAAGACATGAAATTTTCAAGAAAACATATTTTTAAAAATCAATAGGGGGGGGGGGAGGCGAACAAATAAAGGGGAACAAGCCCTCCCCCTCCCAAATGGACGATTCCTTTAGACGACTGGAAAACCACATTTGTTTTTGGGTATAACAGTGGTCATGGCATACAACCTTTAGTTGTGCATACAGCCATTGGTTGTGGCATACAGAGTTTCATTTGGCCTTTCGTTCACTCTTGAGTCTAATTATTAAAACGTGATTTATAGCCTTTGGTTCTGGCATAAACGCTCCGTCTCAGACACGATGATATCTTGAACTTTTCATAAGCTACATGTTGTACTAGATTTTAAAACCTACTATTCGTCAAGATCCTATCATTGCAGCCTGAAGGTTAACAGAAAAGATACCGCAGTTTACCAGGTAAAATCAGAGGTTCTACTTAAAAGCCATATGAAAAAGTTAAAAAGGGCAAGATGAAAACAGTAGTGTAGACTTGGTAAAGAGCGATGTCTCTTCCATGGATCCTTTTTTTACATTAAAGGTCGAAAAAGTTCCAATACAAGACACTGTTTAGCAAGGAAATTTTTGACAACAAAAAGAGCAGAAAAAAAGATAGCAATAAGCGAGATAGGGAAATATCTAACCTTGGACACCCCCAAAAAGAAGCAGTAGAACAAAAGGATTAATTTTTGGAATCCAAATTGGGAATGTAGTCACGAGCCATAAGACAAGCAAAAACTGTCATCACCATTTTTGGCTTGACTTCGGTTATGTCCTCAGGTAGGGCATAAATCCTTGCACCGATTTTCCTCGCCATGGATATGGCGTATTTTGCGTTCGCCAGATTATCCTAAAAAACAGGAGAGACAATACAATGTCAAAAGTAATAGAATATTAAATTATAACAGAATATTCGAATAAGCGTTTTTTCAAGTTCCCTACCATAAAACATGCATTTATCAGACCAATACATTTATGGAAAGGGGGTGAGGGCCAATACATCAAGGGTTCTCAATGATCCCGAAAGTTTGTGACTTAGAAAATATGTTTAACTTTTAAGACCATAAACTGGAATTGTTGGATCTCACCTGGAGTGTTTGGAAACTCTGTCTTTCCAGACTTAAAGTCTCTGTCCAGGTATAAAGTCTGGACTTTATACCTGGGGAAGGGTACAAACGTGGATTCAGAACGCAAGATTTTACCTTAAATTACCTTAAATCGCGTTGTCCAACGAAATAAGGAAAAAATCCTTGAGACCTAAAAAACTAAAGGCTTTGAAAGATGGCACGTCAATCCATATCTGAAATTCGGGGTTTTTGAAGCATGAAGGACACCAAAATGAAAACTTTTTTTTGTCCTCTGGCTCCATGCGAAAGTTTTCAAACCAGGAGAAAAAATACTCTATTCATATGTAAATAGTCAATTAAAGGGATAAATACAACAAAATAGGATAGCCTAATTGATTTTCCCAAAAACATTATCCTGTTGGTAAGTTAATAAGTTAATAACTTGAAATGTATAATGCTGAAGAATTTCTGTGAAGAATGCTGAGAATTATGAATTTTTCAATTCCTATTTACAAACAAGGCGTTTAGGCTATATTCTTGCATAGTTTTAATCATTCAGTTATTGTTTTTTGTTTGTTATTTTTACCAATTTACTGCGAGTAAATGGCATGGTCAAACTTTTGCTACAAGAGCCAGGAAAGCTATATTTTCTAGAGCTATAGATAAATCAATGTATCTCAAAAGCCCAAGGGCCATATACATAACAAAACTACAAAAAGAAAAATACTTAATCTGCAAACCAAATAACTCAGCCATTTAGGCTTTTGTTTTTTTCTAAACAGTTGTCTATAAACACACCAAATCGAGTTATTGTGGTTGGGTTAATATTTTGTTGAGTACCAGGAAGCAGAAAATCAATCCCATGTAAATAACTTCCCCTTAAATCAAAGAGCACCGGGTACTTCAATCCCAAGTAAATATCTTCCCCTTAAATCAAAGAGCACCGGGTACTTCAATCCCATGTAAATATCTTCCCTTTAAATCAAAGAGCACCGGTATTTCAATCCCAAGTAAATATCTTCCCCTTAAATCAAAGAGCACCGGGTACTTCAATCCCATGTAAATATCTTCCCTTTAAATCAAAGAGCACCGGTATTTCAATCCCATGTAAATATCTTCCCCTTAAATCAAAGAGCACCGGGTACTTCAATCCCATGTAAATATCTTCTCCTTAAATCAAAGAGCACCGGGTACTTTAATCCCATGTATATATCTTCTCCTTAATTCAAAGTGCACCTGGTACTTCAATCCCATGTAAATATCTTCTCCTTAAATCAAAGAGCACCGGGTACTTCAATCCCATGTAAATATCTTCCCCTTAAATCAAAGAGCACCGGGTACTTCAATCCCATGTAAATATCTTCTCCTTAAATCAAAGAGCACCGGGTACTTCAATCCCATGTAAATATCTTCTCCTTAAATCAAAGTGCACCGGGTACTTTAATCCCATGTAAATATCTTCTCCTTAAATCAAAGAGCACCGGGTACTTAAATCCCATGTAAATATCTTCACCTTAAATCAAAGAGCACCGGGTACTTTAATCCCATGTAAATATCTTCTCCTTAAATCAAAGAGCACCGGGTACTTCAATCCCATGTAAATATCTTCCCCTTAAATCGAAGAGCACCGGGTACTTTAATCCCATGTAAATATCTTCCCCTTAAATCAAAGAGCACCGGGTACTTTAATCCCATGTAAATATCTTCTCCTTAAATCAAAGTGCACCGGGTACTTCAATCCCATGTAAATATCTTCACCTTAAATCAAAGAGCACCGGGTACTTCAATCCCATGTAAATATCTTCCCCTTAAATCAAAGAGCACCGGGTACTTCAATCCCATGTAAATATCTTCTCCTTAAATCAAAGAGCACCGGGTACTTCAATCCCATGTAAATATCTTCCCCTTAAATCAAAGAGCACCGGGTACTTCAATCCCATGTAAATATCTTCCTCTTAAATCAAAGAGCACCGGATACTTCTGGAGAAAATGGTGTAAATCTTCATCCTCCTCTTCAAAAGAGGACAAGCCTACCACTCTTGAGAAACTCTCTTTTTATCAAACACCTTTTGCCTCCCCTGGATTGGAAGGCAATTTACCCAAAGTTGGATCCATTGACATAAAAATATAGCCGGTAAATTCAATTTAAAATAACCTTCCTCTCCAAAACTAGATGACATTTTTTTCGCTCTTTTTCTGTTGATTTTCAGCACACGTTATTTATTTTTAAATCCCGCTATTTCTCCTATAAAAGAAAAAAAAAACTCCGACTTGTAAATCAGTCTCAAAATTCCAGGTGATAAACTCTTAAGCCTCCAACCCTTGAACAAAAATCTTTTGGTACCCCCTCCCCCCCCCCCCCCAGGAAAAATCTTGAATACAGCCTAAGCCAAAACTGCATACCTGCATCGAACATTTTTTTGCATTAAAAATCCAGTTCCGGTTTTCCTAATTTTTTTTGTAGATGGATATGGTTATATAAGTTTCCAGTTAACCAATTTAAAGAACCAGATTGAATTTTTAAACCAATTTAAAGAACCAATTTAAAGAACCAGATTAAATTTTAAAACGAATTTAAAGAACCAGATTAAATTTTTAAACCAATTTAAAGAACCAATTTAAAGAACCAGATTAAATTTTAAAACGAATTTAAAGAACCAGATTAAATTTTTAAACCAATTTAAAGAACCAGATTAAATTTTAAAACGAATTTAAAGAAACGGATTAAATTTTTAGTGCCCTTGGTACTTCAAAATAATCTCGATTATCAGGAATGTAGGAACTCAAGGGCCAAACCCAAGCTTTGGCGTCAAGACGTCATAGAGCAAACTTTGCCCCTCTACTCATGTGATCTAATTCAAACTATCTAAAATAAGACGCCAACTAGAGTATCTTTTCTTTTGCAAAAAAGGGACCTCCTTCCCCCAAAATTAAAAGATGTTCATACCTCCTCAGTGCCTCCTTCCCTTACAACCTCGTAGTTGACAGTTCCGGGTTTGATGGCATCGACTAGATCAATTACTACCCTGGCATCAGATATACTTGATTCCTAAAAGAAACAAAAATATTGAATATAAAAATGAAAAAAAAAGGAAAACTTTGAAAAAAAAAAATACCACAACAGAAAACAGAAGAAAATCAACAAGGGGGAGAGAGAAAGAGAGAGGGAGTCAGGGACAGGTTTTTATAAAAAAGAAGAGGACAGAAACAATAAAACGCAAAATGCAAACAAACGCCAAAAACAACAAGAATGAATTTTGAAAACATAAATAGTCCCCCATTGTAAGACATATATATAAAAAAAAATACAGTCATTGAAGAAATTTTAGCTCTGTTTAATTTCCATCGGAGTATTCATAAATTTAAACGACTACAAGAGAAATTAAAATTTTTAAAGTTACTGAAAAGAAAATAAATTATTTCATTTCTTTAAAGCGAAGCCACAACAGCAACAACTAAATTGTTGCTACTCTATAAATTCAATAGTAGCTTTTTCGGGCACTCCAGAGCATGGTTGCCCCAGTAGTTATAAGTAGGCTTATCATTCCTCTAGGAGTATCCTCTGAATCTTCGAAAAATAATTTAAAGAATTATTTAGTCAAATATCAAAAAGTTTAAGCTAATTTAAATTAAGTGAAATTTTACATTTAATTTGGTTTCACTTTACTTTGAATACTTTTTTTTCTTTATTTAGATGATGTGGTTGCGGTAAACATTCACTTTTTCATGACAATAGTTCAAAATAAACTAGTTTATTTCCCATGTTTGCTTAATGTTTCCTCCGTTTACAATAATATTGAGAATTATTAAAATGTTGATCCAAATGTCTTCGAAGGTTCTAGTAAATAAAACACTTCCCAGGACCAACAACCGATTCTTGTTTCATTTTAATAAGTTTTCAGTGTAGCATCTATTAACGCAACTTTATGCAAAGGGGGTAAGAGAGAAGAAGAGAGCACCAGTCTATTTCATATTTAAAGTAATTCCTACTCGATTTAAGCTTAATGCCAATTTTCAATTTCATGAAAAAAATTATTTATTTTCTGTGTTTTTTTTTTTAGTTTTCATAATAATTGAATCATGAATGATAAACAACACAATAATTTCCTTTGAAAAAACAAATGAATTTTTTAGGTCTGATTTTGACCCAATTTAGGTAAATATTGCGGGACAAGTATTTATCAAGGTGTATGGTTTTTTTTCGCTGATTAAAAGAGCCAGTTAAAAAATAAAAAAGAACAATTCTGCCAAATTAGATTAAAAAAAAACAAAAAACATTGCCATTTGAAAAAGGGCATTTTGTAATTTTTATAACCTTAACTACGATTTAATTGTCAAAGTATAATACTTGTTCATTTAAGTTCAAGGCCATATCCAGGAGAGGAGGGGGGGGGGGGATTTGAACCCCCCCCCACCCCTAAATATTTCTCGGAAAAACGCAACAGAAATGAATACAAACAAATTCCTTATACGATTTATTAAATTTTTTGGTAGCCCACCCCCGAAGAAAAAACCATTTTTTACCCTTCCCCCCCCCCTCTGAAAACATCTTGGATATGGCCCGGTTCAAGTTCATATATAAATTATATAAAATTTGAACAAATCGAAGTTTGTTTATATTTGACACCTGGTTACGAACGAGGAAAGGCTACAGGATCTTCTCGCTGTAATCCTACAGAAAGCGAGTCTTTAGGGACTGAAGATCAACTCGGAGAAAACAATGGATATTTAGTAATGAGCGACATACCACAGGGTAAAAAGCGCAGAGATCAAGCAACAGAGAAGGTGGTAGAACTTAGATTTCTTGAGAGTACAGTCCAACGAACGGGATTCAGCAAGAAGGAGGTGCAGTCTAGGATCAAACGAACAAGTGGAGCTCCTATGGCGAGCTCCACTTGCTCCAATCAACTTAAGCCAGTATGGTGATCGAAAAAGTATTCTTTAAAATCATTGAGGCTGTTCAAATAGAAAGTTCTCTCCACCCTCTTTTATAGCTAGAATCCAAACCATTAGTTGGAAAAGAGAATAATGTCTTTGCACGGTACTAAACATTTACCATCACCTGTGAAATCTGACCATCAGTTGTTGAATTTGTTTAAATCGGTTGTTGAATCAATTGAATTTAAATCAGTTGTTGAATCAATTGCATTTAAATCAGTTGTTGAATCAATTGCATTTAAATCAGTTGTTGAACTGACTACCAGATTTGAGTTCTAAACCTTCAGTTGGAAAAGAAAATAACTGTTTTGTAGAACTGGCCATCAGCGGAGCAAAGACTAAAGTATTGGCTCTCAACCAACCTGCTCCTTGTCAGGTTACCCTCGACGGTGAGCCAATAGAAAATGTCGAGGAATTCAAGTATCTTCGCCCTATCATAACACCAGATGGCGGAGCTGAAAGGAATATCTCTGCCCACATAGCAAAAGCCTGGGGAGTTTTTACTAGTCTGAAAAAAGCACTATGGACCAGACGGGAGATCTCAACTAAAACAAAAGTCAGAATCTATGTTGCAACTGTTCGAGCAGCACTACTGTATGCTTGCGAGACATGGCCGATCAAGGCTGAAGACGCGAGAACTCCGGACGTGTTCGACCACCGCTGCCTTCGTTACATCTTCCGCATTAAGAGATGGGACAGGATTTCTAATAGTAAAGTAAGGAGTCACTGTGGCCAATCAGAAGAGCTATCGCTTATCATTAAAAGACGTCGGCAGAAGCTCCTCGGCCACACATTGCGCCGTACCGAAGGCACGATATGTCAAAACGCCCTTGTCTGCGAACCAGCCCCCTCCTCGAAACGTAAACCAGGAGGACAAAAGAAGAACCTGTGACAAAAATTCTAGGAGGACCTGGAACCGTGGGGTGGATTCAGGAGACATGGTCGGAGATGGGACAAAGACCGGCTAAAGTTCGCCGGAGAAGCTGCAGCTGACAGGTCTAAGTGGTCATCAGAAGTCATACCAAGATCCTTTGGTGCCGGACAGAACAGTTCATCGTCTGGTTCCCGCCGAAAGTAAAAAGTAAGTAAGATACTAGACATTGACTAGAAAAACGACGTTAACAAACAGACAGTTTGCTCTGTATTGCAGAACCCCTAGAAACAGATGTGATATACCAGCGAAGATGGTACTACTTGGAGTGTGCTGTCTATATGAGGACTCCCCATATTTGGGAAGCCACTGGAAGTCGAAGAAGAAGAAGACCAATAACTACGCTTCGTCACACCTACTGACGAGACCTACAGGCGATTATCCAACACGTCTGGCCGGCAAAACATGTTAGGGATGACTGTTAGTCTTTTCTGGATATCCTGGGTGCTCTGTTTTTGAAGACATCTGGTTCAATAAAATTATCTCTTAGCAAAAAACCCATATCAAACAGTTCGTGGTAAAGAACTGTAAGTAAGGAGCGACCCGGCTCAATGGTAACCGAAACTCTAGAGTACGGGTTTTTGATACCAATAGATACATCAAAAGAATCAGATTTCAATGCTTAATTCAAATATATAACTTTCATCAAGTTTAGTGCTACCCATCAAAAGTTACGTGCCTGAGGAAATTTGGCTGATTTTCGAAAAAAAGGGGAAAGACCCTCTAAAAGTTATAGAACCTTAATGAAAATCACACCATCATATTCAGCGTATCAGAGAACCCTACTGTAGAGGTTTAAAGCTCCTATCTATAAAAATGTGGAATTTTGCATTTTTTGCCAGAAGAAAGATCACGGATGCGTGTTTACTTGTTTATTTGTTTTTTTTTTCTCAGGGGTGATCGTATCAACCCAGTTGTCTTAGAATATAGTGGGAGGACTCATTGGAACGGAAATTAAAAGTTCTAGTGCCCTTTTTAAGTGACCAAAAAAAAGGAGGGCAACTAGGCCCCCTCCCACGCTCATTTTTTCCCAAAGTCACCTGATCAAAATTTTGAGATAGCCATTTTGTTCAGCATGGTTGAAAATATGATAACTATGTCCTTTAGGATGACTTAATCCACCTAAGTCCCCGAGGGGGGGGCTGAAAGCTATGAACTTTACCCAATGTTAACATATAGGCCTAGTACTGGTTACTAGGAAATATACAGACGTTTTCAGGGGGGATTTTTTCTGGTAGTAGAAGGTTGGGTGGGTCGGGGGTTATGTGGGAGGATCTTTCCATGAAGGAAGTTTTCATGGGGGAAGGGACATTGCTATGAACGGGCGCCGGATTTCCCAGCATTATTAAAAAAAAATAATCCGAAATTAAATATAAAAAACAAGTTTTCCAACTGAAAATAAGGAGTAACATCAAAACTTAAAACAAACAGAAAATATTACATGTATGATTGGGTTCACGCCCTAGTCAATACCTCGCTCTTTAAGCCAAAGATTTGTTAGTACTTTCATAAGAGCTATTTATTCTAATTAACGGCCTTTGTGATTAAGCTTTCATTTTTAAAGAATTGTAACAAAATTCGAAATTTACCGTAAATGGTATAGTATCGTTCGGGGGACGAGCCCCCTAATATACGTATTAAAAACATGTGGACATAAAAGTTCGTTACGTAAGTTAATTTGTAAGTAGCGTATATTTATTACTAGTATAAACGTTCGTAAATAAAATTAAACAAGTTTAGAGAAAGCCATTTAACCAAATAAAAGTAAAACTAATATGCAAATTTTGTTTTAATTATTCATGTACGGTGAGCCAAAATCAAAACCTGCATTAATCCAAAAACGTTCAAAAATTAAATTAAAAAAAAACAAACAAGTTTTCTTAACTGAAAGTAAGGAACGACGTTAAAACTTAAAACGAACAGAAATTATTCCGTATATGAAAGGACCTGTCCCCTCCTAAACGCCTCGCTCTTTACGCTAAAGAAAACCTTTAAATTTACTGAATTTTATATATTTGGAACATATATGTATAAAAAAGCAAATCTGTCGATATTTTTTGCTTTCAAATTTCTGTTTTTCCCACTTTCTATTACTATTACAGAGTCGCACTTCACGCTCTGTTTATTGCCATAAACGGTGCGGAAAGAATATGTCAAACAATTATCATAAATAGCAATAATAATAGGCAAACTACCTGGAAAGACCTTAAACAGCTACGCTTGTTGGCAGATGACAATTTGCTGTTGACCCAATCAATAATTTCCTTTTCAACAACAGGGTTGCCGTGATCTGCCAACTGAGATAGAACAGACAGTGTATAGGCTCTCATCAATTGCCAGATAAGCGCTAAAATAAAAATTATTTAAAGATATTTCAAATTCAAAAGAAATATAAAATATAAATCTAATTGAATAAATTAAAAATATATAGCAAATATACTTGTATATATATGTTTATAATTTGTCCATAAATTTAAATAGATATAATCTTTACGTAATAAATATAAATATTATATTTATAAATCCTTTAAAAGAAAAAGCACTTATGACTAATCTTCAGAAACCAGTTGCCATGATTCGACAAATTAAAAGAAAACAAACCTGACAGATCATGCAAAAATTTTGACGAGACCCTTAAAATCTTGAGAAAAACCAAGAACTAAAATCACCACCATATTTATTTACATGATTATGTTTTGAACAATGGAATTAAAATATCAGACTCTTCAGACCCCAGGCTACATTATGCTCCTTGCAAACTGTATAGGATATATGGTTATATATGTATATAGGCTATATATATGCATATAATATGATACGCCCATCTGCTTGTATGCTTTTTTCTTCAGAGTATAGTACAAAACTACTCAAGCTCCAGGGTAATCAAAATAATACCTCTCAGGGTCACCTTAGGTTCATATTTAAAACTGCGATTTTTTAAAACTTTCTTTTGTTTGTTTCAAAATTATAAAGTTTTACGGCAGTACCATATTTCCACCTGTGTTGCCATTTTGAGCGACGAAAACAAATACGTATAAATAAATCTAAAATTTAACAACGCTTTTCGTTGGTAAAAATTTTGTTGATTCCCAAAGACAACAACACCTTCAAAGAATATCACAGTTTTTTAGGCTATTTGGTGTCATGTGTGTCATCTTACTTTTTTTTTGCTGACTTCTTATACACGGTTCTTTTCTTAAATTTGGTGTCCATTAACACCAAAAACTATAACAGCATATTAATGTATTTTTCATTGAAAAATAAAGTTCCAATTTTTACTTTTTTTTAAGATATATATGGTTGTGTACGCTTCCACTTATCCAATTCAAACCATAGATCTTAAAAGTATTGCATCTAAGTTTATTACGTGCCTGTAATAACAAAAAAATAAAATGTAGATAAATTCCGGGTCACCATAAAACCTTATCAGCCAGGTTTAGAATACTTAATAGGATTTTTTCACTACACTTTCCGTTTATGTTGACGCATCTAATTGTAGTAAATTGCAACTGAGCATAATTGGCAACTCACCAAAAGGACACATTAATGTCAATAGACTTAAATGATCCAAGGGAGAAGAATTTTCAGTTACAATGGACTGGACCTCGTTCTTTACTATATTGCAGCATATACGGTAACCCAATAATTTACAGAGCTGTATAGCAGTGTCTTTTCACCATTCCGCGTCTTAATTCTATTACTGCGCTTTAGCTTAATATTTCATTTATGGCAAAGTTTAATTTTAAAGTTTAACAGAAAAAGGGAAGAAAAGAAGACAAAACCCAAAAATTCACCACCGCAAAGGAAGAAAGAAACAAGGAAAAGAATAATCAAAGCCGAGAAAATTTGTCACTATTTTTTAAAAGCACTTTTATTTGTCAAATAATCCCAATTTAAATTCGATGGTAGCCATTGTCAATGGTAACATTCATTTCCAGAATCCAGTCGATTAAGAGATACATTAAAGACCATTTTCCCATATTTATTTTATAATAAATAACACCATTTTCCAACACCATAACACCATTTTTCCATATTTATTTTATGCTATTTAGTTCGGAAGACGTCGCAACTGAAATTTATTTAGATGTAGAGTGCATGTATTGAATTTTTAGGAGATTTCCAGCTCATAACGAACTTCTTTAAGGCAAATTGTGACAAGTTGCAGACATCTTTATATATCTTTATGGTGTCTCAGATCAAGGCCGTATCCAGGGGGGCGGGGTTAGGGGTCCCCCCCCCCGAAATCTTTGTCCGACTCGTAGAAGCGTAACAAAAATGAATATACACAAAATTTTTATGCGTTTTTTAAAGTTTTTTTGTAAAAAACCTAAAAACTCCTTTTGTACCCCCCCCCCGGAAACAAAATACTGGATACGGCCCTGTCTCAGACTAGGAATAAAAATAATTTTGTAAAGCGTTGTAACCGTAATTGCATCACTTATAAGGTAAATAAATACCAACACAAAATCCCTGACCACAGGCTGTAGCCCCTTCCTCGTCTCGCTTATTATTTGGAAAAGCCCCGCCCCACTGCTTAGCGATCTATCAGAAAAAAAAATCTGACCCCCCTCTCTTCTCAGGACAGATCTATAACTATTAAGATATCATAAGATTTTCTGGTCGCGCGTAAATACAGGAGGGGGGGGTATACTCTAAGAGGAGGAATCGTCGCCTTTTCGATGCTTTTACTGTTTACCTAATGTAAGAGTGGGATTTCCATCTGAAATGTCTTGACCAGCTATTCCAACAAGAGAGAACCTCAACTGCTTTCCAAGTTCCACCACGTAGTTGCTATTCTCAAGTTTCTCCATGAACTTTCTAAGCTTCGAAAATTTTCTGAAAAAAAAAGAAGTCAGTAATACGCACAGAGAAGGCCATCTGAAAACTATTTAAAAAAACAATACTCCCTGGGGAATTTTACGTTTTTTTTTCTTCAAAATGTTTGAATTGTAAGCTCACATTGAATTTTCTGCATGGTTCAAAATGGCCAATGAAGCTACGCGGTCGGTAAGGTCCAATATAATAAAAAAAAAGCCTATAGAAGTGGATTAGAGTTGGTAGGGGCTCAGATCAAAAAGATTAGGTAATAAGGTTATAGACATATATATGTGTATATATATATATATATATATATATATATATATATATATATATATATATATAATAATCATAAATGATAGAAATTTAGGCAGATAATGGAATGATTATTCTCCATTAATCATAAGCTGTCTTATAAATCTGATATACACATTTTGCATAAGGTTTATAGCTATATAAGGGTACTCTGGGTACTCTGGCAATGCAAGGAAAAGTTGAAGGCATATTTTTTACCGAAATTGAGCCTTATTAAGTTGTTTTACTTATGTTTTGTTTAATTATACGAACTTTCTTGTATACTAATAAATGCCATTCAGAAATGTCACTTCTAGCTCATTCAGGAATGGTAACTATTACTAAACAATAGAAAAATCGAAAATGAAAATGTTAATAGAAAATGTCTTAATAGAAAAATTGATTTCAAAGAAGATTCAGCTCATTTCCAAGAAGTGCATCTGATTTGACATTTTTCTATGAAGCCTTTATTTGTCAATATAAAGACAGGGGTGTCATTTCGGGGGACAGTTGCCCCTGCCCCCAAATAATTGGGAGACAAAAACTACTATATAGCCCGTGCCCCTTGACTATTCTGATATGAGCTCCCCCCCCCCCCCCCAAATAAGAATGCTAGAGCCGACCGATATCGACCGAAACCGATAACTTCCTAAAGAAAAAAAGGAAAAAAAAGAGAAAAGGATGCATAAGAGCCAGATAAAAATAAGGACAAATAATTGGCTGCGAAAGCCTTCCAATGCAATATTAACAATTAGACTATTCCATAATTTTCAATTTGGCCACATTAAAAAAAAAATCATAGACCATGGTGAAATTGAGCTTAGAAATACCTAAAAACTGAAATTAAATGGATTTTATTCAAAATGAACGTTGTTAGAAATCAATTTAGTCACACTTTTTGCCATATGTGCCATAGTGCCTATTTCCCAAAGTGAATCTAATCTCAATAAGATCTGCTGAAGATTTTAAATTTAAGAGTGATTCGGAATACTTTTCCAAGATTAAAAACGCTTAATTTATTTCCATTAGTATTGGGAGAAATGCACAATTTAAAGAAAGAACAACATTTCAAACCATACTATTAACGATAACTTTTTAGGTATAGTGTGTTTTCCAAAAGGGGTTTTCTAATTTTTTTTGGGGGGAGGGGGACGAATTCCGTTTTTTTATGGACGTACCAAAAGGGGTATTTTCCAGATTTAGGTAGGGGAAAATAAAATCCAGGGAAGACGGGGGGAGGGGATGCAACCCCCTCAATTGGTGCTCCTTAAATTAGTATCTACTATGTGCTGTCTACCAAATATACAATGCGTAAATTTGGAATAGGGATCTGAAAATTTGAAGTGAAAATATGGAGTCTTGTAGTAGATTTGAAATATGAAATTGAAAAAACACTCTTTTGGGGCTTTAGGCACCTTATACCAAAGCATATCTTGGCTTAGACAAAGGATTTAAAGGAGGGGCAGGGGGTCAAACGTAACTATATGCTTCACATCAGGTATATGTTGCGTAAATATAAAAAAAAATAATTACTTAGAAGTCCTTTTTTTAATAAAATTTTAAATCACGTAACTTACTTACTAACTACTTATTTAACTTACTTATGCACTCTCGGCCAGTTAACAATACCAGGTCGAATAATATCATATAACTGAAAGATGACTAGTCCATCAGCAAGGTCACTGTAAAGCCAGTTGACATGTGGGCTAACTCCCATTGAATTCATCCAATTTCTATAGGCTGAAAAAAATTAGAATTATATTTATATATATATATATTTATATTTTACATTATTATTATATTATATATTAAAATATGTTTATATATTTTACAAATTAAAGCAGTACGAACAGATTGAGTCGATTATATAAATGTATCACCAAAGGATATTGACGTAACTATCGGGAACTTGGTTCCTCCTATAAATACCCTTAGACCGAACTCCTCCCTTACTTAATGATTCAATTACATCACTATAATCAGAAGTTACGCCATCTCTAGTTAGAAGTTACCAAACGGACATAGATAATATTATACAGCAGTTTTTCTGATTTGTGTTTGTGTTTAAACATATCCTATAAGGGCCTTAGAGATGACTCCTTCCTTAGTCAATGATTCTAACATACCACTCATATCAGAAGTTACACAATCTCTTATCAAAAGCTACCAAACAAATATAAACAATATCAAATAGTAGTTTTCCGACTTGTGTTTGTGTTTAAACATATCCCATAAACACCTTACAAATGAATCCTTCCTTAGTCAATAATCCAAACACACCACTCATATCAGAAGTTATATAATCTCATGTCAGAAGTTATAAAGAAAGAGAGATACACAATATGAAACAGCTGTTTTCTGGACTTGTGTTTATACCTTTTAGCTTCCCTTGTTTGTGTTTATATCAGAAAAAACACAACATAACATAGTCTATAGTGCCTGTGAAACAGTAATTGAATTCCTTAGTAAGAGCAAAGAGGGGTTGGAGTTGCAAGAAGGAAAAATTAACGTCACGACTAGCATATGCGATAATTAATTGGACTAACACCAACAAGATTGATTGATTGACTTTTCGAGTCCTAATATAGGCTTTATAATTCGCTTAATCAGGTCTAGTAGTAGAAACCACAATTACTTTATTGGGTAGCCCAGAAGTCGTAGGCTAAGTACTCTAATTTTGATTTCTAGATCATTTCTATTTATCTTCTTAAGGCAATGTGACATTTACTGACCTTTTAATCTGAATGAAATGCATGGGATGAAATCTGAAATGAAACGAAAGTCGAAATGAAATGGTCAACATAAACCAGTCAATAAGATTTTTCTCTCCTTACTCTTTCTTTCCTATCTTGCAAGAATATCGTGCAAGCTCCCACGTAGAGGTACGCGGAGATTGCCTTTCCCCATGTAATAGTCCCGAACGACGCAAGAAAAAATTATGGCCTACAAAAGATTTTTTTTAGTTTTTATCCATCCCAGGCAATGACGTCAATTCCCAAAAATAAAAAAGGGGAAGGGGAGCGAAATGTATTTTTTTCATAATAAAGGGGGATAACCCTCCTCCCCCATCTGGCACCACTGTCAATGGTATATATACGCCAATGGTATAAACAACAAATGTTTTCCAACATCAAGGGGGTGGACAAAGAAATATGGGGGGCACATGCACAACCCCCAGTGGATTAATAATGACCTTCCTCCCCGAGCGTCATACTTGTCTACAATTGTTCATAAGCATCGATAGAAGAATAGCATATTGGGTAGCATCTATCCTACTCCGTTATACACTTTATGAAAAATAATGATTCGCAGATCTTAAGTTGGGAATGCCTTTGATTTTTTACCTCGTCTTTTTTTTTTTTTTGCAAGCCAAAATGGTTTTTCAAACAAAACCAAATCAAAAAAAAAAACAATTTTAAAAATGTAGGTTCAGTTTTGTCATTAACTATTGAAAAAACAGATAACTAAATGTAAGGAACTAAACTATGTACGGTGTTCGACATGGTTTATTTGATTTAAAGCTAACATTCACTGTCAGATCTGTATGGTTTAGGCACAAGCCATTATTGGTTTTTTCGTCGTGATATTGCAAGTAATATCATTACGGTAACTATTAAAGCGCATTGTGGATTTAGCAGGGATAGTCCCTGTCAGGGTGCAAATTAGAGATTCTACTATAAAGAGTTTTCATATAGCAGATAAATTTTCCAATAAACAAACTGATTTGAAGAAGATAGGTTCTATATATTATAGGTATTGCATGTATCTGCTTTATGGTTTCAGAACCGGCAAGTGATTGTCAAAAACGGTGCAACCGATATTACCTCTTCCTTTGGGATACCCAGTAAAAAATTCGCCGAAAATTCTAATTCGTCAAAAATTCTACGGCAAGTCCTGAGTCGTTACACGCGCTTATCTAACCTTCCACAATGTGTGATTAATAGTATTCTCCTGTGTCATATTTCTCTAGCGTATTTTTCTCTAAGATATAATTTTATTCATAATTAATCAAGCATACAATAAATACATTTGTGACCCCGAAAATTGGTTGAACTCAAAAAATTAGGTTGGTTCAAACCAAGGGATGTATTAAATTAGCAGTAATATATATCTGGCGTGAGTAATTAGCAACAGTTAGGAAAATAAGGATTTCTAAAACAAGCACACGCTAAGAAACATTTTGAAAGTTTCTCAGTGTTCGGAGCGCTACCACTTAGTGTAGACTCTTCAGGCTAAGTGTAGACTATGTCATACAGTTCTGCTCATAGTTACGAAATGAACTGCTTTTTAAATCTCAGGTAGCATCAGATTAAATTAGAACTACAAACATTACTTACAGGCAGGACCGTATCCAGGGGGGGAGGGGTTAGGGGGTTTGAACCCCCCCCCCCTCCCGAAATGTTTGTCTGACTCATAAAAACGTAACAAAAAGGCATATAAACGAATCTGTCATGCGTTTTTAAAGTTTTTTTTACATTGTGCATTTTCTCATCTTTTTATTTATTTGATAATTTTTTAAATTACTCTTTTTTCTTATTCTTATCTTTTCTTATAGCTTTATTCATTTTTTCACATTTTTTTTTCAATCGATAAAGGCTTTTGGATGCAAAGCCAAAATATTCGGGCTTTTTTGTATTACTTGTACAAAAATACTTTTTTTATTTTCTTTCCAAGGTCATTGTATCATTAAAGGTTTAGCCCATTTTCAATCTTCTCCTTTCATAAAGTTCCTACTATAAAAACACTACTATATCCCACGATGCTATAGATCATGAAAATAGCCTTACCGCTGATTAAATCTAGAAAATGATGGATGGAAGTATTTTCTTAAACATAAAATTGCCATAAACGTTTAGTCTTTACCCCCTCCCACTTGAAATAGTTTAAACCATATCTAACTTAGAATTCGTATGCGTTTCTTTCTGTCTGAGTTCTTTTCAGCACGAAAACGACGCTTCTTATGTTTTAATGAAAACATCATAACCTGTTTTCTTTAAATTTTGATATAAATATACAGAACTCCAGCGATTACACGAAAATGCTAAGCTATATGAATTTATCTTTGACTTAGATTATAAAAGGTTTCATCAATACTTTTAACTATATTTTCCTTAGCCAATATTACTACTGCTGCTAATGCAACTAGTAACAAATCGTCATACAACGAAAACGTCATAAAACGAGTCCTACGTTGCGCAAAGAAACGTTATTGTCTACATTTCCCTCAAGAGTTTGTCGAGGGAAAAGGCTTTGCGATTAGGCAAATTTGCTAGAGGACTTCTGAGGAATTTCCAGCAGTGACGATTACACTGTCAGGTAATCCTGACAATCCTTAGCTAATCCTCCCTCAAAAACAAAAATAGTTTTATTCTCTTGTAAAGATTTTTAACAACCTAACTTTGACTGTACAATGGGGAAATGACCAATCATATAGACAGATTAATGTTTATTCTGGATGCAACTAAAGATGATCCCATAATGCAGCAAATATTGCTCCCCTTTCAATGACTGATTGAGCTCATTTCTCTCTTTTCTTAGCATTTCAAAACGAGAAATACCTAATTTACACTTGCAATACCAATCATAGGCAATTTCAAAGGGGAGTGTGGGGGGGGGGGGGGGCAGAAGGGGCACTTGCCCCGGGTGCATAACTTTTAAGGGCGTGCAATTTCAAATAAAAAATCTAACGGTTAATCATTTTGTAATTTTTAAAATTTTATTTTTACTAGATAAAGTGATATTTTCCCATTATGCGGACACCTCTAAAAAGTCAAGTTTGGTTAATCCTAATGAAATAAAACAAAATAGGATGAATATATAATAGTTTATAAACAAATTTGGGCTATATATTTGCACATTAGGGGGGGGGGGGGTAAAGTGCTTCCCATACAAGCATAAAGTCATGGTGTGTCCATTTTTGCACTTTTTTGTGTTGGGCAATAAACCCTTATCCTGCAAAAGTTCAACTGCCTCTTTTTCTGTCTTTGGCAAATCCCAAATTGTAATTTTAACACTCATATTAGATCACCCGTTAAACTCAATTCCACTGTAACAACTGTTTTAGTACCAGGTCAATATATGTCTCACCCGTTTCACTATAAGCAGCTTGACTTTTTAGAGGTGTCCACATAATGGGAAAGTACCGACAAAATAGATGGCGCAGTTGGCAGTAAGTATAAGCAAGTTGAATCCAAAACTTTCATTTTTACCACATCTTTATCACCATTGCTTGGAAATAAAAGTAGGCCAAATTTAATTAATTTAATAAATGAAAATTTTTGTCGCTAAATGAAAACTTTGTTAAAATTTGACCTTAAAATTTTTGGGACACAGGAGGGGGAAGGGGTGCTAATTGAGATTTTGCCCCGGGCTTAAGAGAGGCCAGAACCACCATTGATACCAATATATCATATAAATAATTTTTCTGTCCTTACTCTTTTCTTCCCTGGTTTCTTCAATATTTTCCAGTCCTTCAATGACCTCTCCCTCGTCCCTATGCAAACCAGGATGATTGTTAAACAAGTTCGCAACAAAGGCCAAATTCAGTTTATAAATTCCATTCACAACATCTTCAGGTGTGACAAAGCTTCGACAGCCCAATTTCTCTGCTTGTTGTAACATCACTTCAGCTCTCTCGAGCAAGTCTTTCTCCTTTAAAAAAAAAAAAAAAAAAAAATATAATTGATTGAAATTATGATTATTATATTGCTTGATTATACTAATTAATAAGGATGATTAAATATGTTATCATCAATATGTTATATCGTCGCTGTTACACCTAGAGGCAGTATCTAAAGTTTTAATACTTCGTCATTACAACCAAAAATTGTTCGCTAAATTATTCTTAGGTGTTCAACAGGGTAATATATGTTTAATCACACCTTGATCCTCCCACGATTAAAACAAATGAAGAAAAGAAGGTATTCTGGAGTATTATACCGGTATTTCAAAATACATGTATAATGCATGGCGTAGAATCAAACTGTTGGTGGCAACTAATTGTAAGTAAGGAGTTTTGATAATAAGTAATGCATGAAAATAATTTGCTTTTTATGCTGATTCTAAATATATAAAGTTCATTAAGTTTAATGTTAAACATCAAATTCTATTATCCTGACGAGATTTGCCTGATTTTGAAAAATGGGGAAAACAACCTTAAAAAGACAAGTGATATTAATCATAATCCTGCCATTAGATTCTTCACACTAGAGAGCCCTGATGTGGAGGTTTCAAGATCCTATCTACAAAAAGGTAGAATCTTGTTGTTGTTTTTTTCCAGAAGAAAGATCAAGGATGCGGGTTTATTTGTTGTTTTTTTTTACTTTTTTTTCCCCAGGGATGATCGTATCGAACCGATGGTCCAGGGAAGATCGCGAGAGGGCTCATTCGAAAGGAAATTAAAAGTTCCAGACCCCTTTAACATTACCATAAAGATTGGGCCTTGGGAAAACAATGTTTTTTGCCCTTTTGTGACACCAAACTACGATTAAGTCCCATGGAGGACCCCATGGAGGTTACTATCGATTAAAAATTCCGAGATGGC
Organism: Artemia sp. Qi Xiang Cuo; assembly: GCF_049724085.1. NCBI lineage: Eukaryota > Metazoa > Arthropoda > Branchiopoda > Anostraca > Artemiidae > Artemia > Artemia sp. Qi Xiang Cuo. The sequence goes on along the minus strand of NC_142809.1, from coordinate 15,814,294 downwards.
CAATCTACTTAAAAGTACCAAAAACTATAAACTGAGTTGCGGAGAAAGTAACGCCGCACGGTTATCCATTCGTAGCTGAAAAGTCACGTAGTCCATACAAGGAAATATACTTCAGACGGCAAAACCTTCTGATGTGCACCAAGTGGACGACAACAAATACATTTTCGTGAACAGGGCTTGATGACTTTTGTGAACAAGGCTTGATGACTTTTGTGAACAGGGCTTGATGACTTTTGTGAACAGGGCTTGATGACTTTTGTGAACAGGGCTTGATGAATTTTGTGACCAGGGCTTGATGACTTTTGAGAACAGGGCTTGATGACTTTTGTGAACAGGGCTTGATGACTTTTGTGAACAGGGCTTGATGAATTCTGTGAGCAGGGCTTGATGACTTTTGTGAAGAGGGCTTGATGACTAGTGTGAACAGGGCTTGATGACTTGTGAACAGGGCTTGATGACTTTTGTGAAGAGGGCTTGATGACTTTTATGAACAGGGCTTGATGACTTTTGTGAACAGGGCTTGATGACTTTTGTGAACAGGGCTTGATGACTTTTGTGAACAGGGCTTGATGACTTTTGTGAAGAGGGGTTGATGACTTGTGTGACCAGGGCTTGATGACTTTTGAGAACAGGGCTTGATGACTATTATGAACAGGGCTTGATGACTTTTGTGAACAGGGCTTGATGAATTCTGTGAGCAGGGCTTGATGACTTTTGTGAAGAGGGCTTGATGACTTTTATGAACAGGGCTTGATGACTTTTGTGAACAGGGCTTGATGACTTTTGTGAACAGGGCTTGATGACTCTTGTGAACAGGGCTTGATGACTTTTGTGAACAGGGCTTGATGAATTTTGTGAGCAGGGCTTGATGACTTTTGTGAACAGGTCTTGATGTCTTTTGTGAACAGGGCTTGATGAATTTTGTGATCAGGGCTTGATGACTTTTGAGAAGATGGCTTGATGAATTTTGTGAAGTGGGCTTGATGAATTTTGTGATCAGGGGTTGATGACTTATGTGAGCAGGGCTTGCTGACTTTTGTGAACTGGTTTTGATGACTATTGTGAACTGGGCTTGAAGACTTGTGAACAGGGCTAGATGACCATTGTGAAGAGGACGTGATGACTTATATGAACAGGGCTAGATGACTATTGTGAAGAGGGCTTGATGACTTTTGTGACCCAGTATTGATGAATTTTGTTAAGAGGGCTTGTTGAATTTTTTGAAGAGAACTTTATTAATTTTGTGAACAGGGCTTGATGAATTTTGTGAACAGGGCTTGATGACTTTTGTGAAGAGGGCTTGATGACTTTTGTGAACAGGGCTTGATGACTTTTGTGAACAGGGCTTGATGAATTCTGTGAGCAGGGCTTGCTGACTTTTGTGAAGAGGGCTTGATGACTTTTGTGAACAGGGCTTGATGACTTGTGAACAGGGCTTGATGACTTTTGTGAAGAGGGCTTGATGACTTTTATGAACAGGGCTTGATGACTTTTGTGAACAGGGCTTGATGACTTTTGTGAACAGGGCTTGATGACTATTGTGACCAGGGCTTGATGACTTTTGTGAACAGGGCTTGATGAATTTTGTGAGCAGGGCTTGATGACTTTTGTGAAGAGGGCTTGATGACTTTTGTGAACAGGGCTTGATGACTTGTGAACAAGGCTTGATGACTTTTGTAAAGAGGGCTTGATGACTTTTATGAACAGGGCTTGATGACTTTTGTGAACAGGGCTTGACGAATTTTGTGAACAGGGCTTGATGACTTTTGTGAACAGGGCTTGATGACTTGTGAACAGGGCTTGATGACTTTTGTGAACAGGGCTTGATGACTTTTGTGAGCAGGGCTTGATGGCTTTTGTGAAGAGGGTTTGATGACTTTTGTGAACAGGGCTTGATGACTTGTGAACAGGGCTTGATTACCTTTGTGAAGAGGACTTGATGACTTTTATGAACAGGGCTTGATGACTTTTGTGAACAGGGCTTGATGAATTTTGTGAACAGGGTTTGATGAATTTTGTGAACAGGGCTTGATGACTTTTATGAACAAGACTTGATGACTTTTGTGAACAGGGTTTGATGACTTTTGTGAACAGGGCTTGAAGATTTTTGTGAACAGGTCTTGATGACTTTTGTGAAGAGGGCTTGACGAATTTTGTGAACAGGGCTTGATGAATTTTGTGAGCAGGGCTTGATGACTTTTGTGAACAGGGCTTGATGACTTTTGTGAACAGGGCTTGATGACTTGTGAACAGGGCTTGATGAGTTTTGTTAACAGGGCTTGATGACTATTCTGACCAGGGCTTGATGACTTTTGTGAACAGGGCTTGATGACTTTTGTGAACAGGGCTTGATGACTTTTGTGAACAGGGCTTGATGACTTTTGTGAAGAGGGCTTGATGACTTTTATGAACAGGGCTTGATGACTTTTGTGAAGAGGGCTTGATGACTTTTGTGAAGAGGGCTTGATGACTTTTGTGAACAGGACTTGATGAATTTTGTGAACAGGGCTTGATGACTTTTGTGAAGAGGTCTTGATGACTTTTGTTAACAGGGCTTGATGACTTGTGAACAGGGCTTGATGACTTTTGTGAAGAGGGCTTGATGACTTTTATGAAGAGGGCTTGATGACTTTTGTGAAGAGGGCTTGATGACTTGTGAACAGGGCTTGATGACTCTTGTGAACAGGGCTTGATGACTTTTGTAAACAGGGCTTGATGAATTTTGTGAACAGGGCTTGATGACTTTTGTGAACAGGATTTGATGACTTTTGTGAACAGGGCTTGATGAATTTTGTGAAGAGGGCTTGACGACTTTTGTGAACAGGGATTGATGACTTTTGTGAACAGGGCTTGATGACTTTTGTGAACAGGGTTTGATGAATTTTGTGAACAGGGCTTGATGACTTTTGTGAACAGGACTTGATGACTTTTGTGAACAGGGTTTGATGAATTTTGTGAACAGGGCTTGACGAGTTTTGTGAACAGGGCTTGATGACTTTTGTGAACAGGGCTTGACGACTTTTGTGAACAGGGCTTGATGACTTTTGTGAACAGGGCTTGATGACTTTTGTGAACAGGGCTTGATGAATTTTGTGAACAGGGCTTGATGACTTTTGTGAACATGACTTAATGACTTTTGTGAACAGGGCTTGATGAATTTTGTCAACAGGGCTTGACGACTTTTGTGAACAGGGCTTGATGACTTTTGTGAACAGGGCTTAATGACTTTTGTGAACAGGGCTTGATGACTTTTTGAAAACTTTCTTTACTTAAACTATTGCTTGCTTATTTACAATAAGGAGCTCTATCAATTTTAATTTGCTTGATTCTGACTTAGAGTTTAACTCCTTGTTGTAAAAAAAAAGTACTTCAGACGAGAAACCTTCTGTTGACGCATTCTCGATGGCAAGGGGTGAACTGGTATTACGTACTACGGTTTCCGGCTGAGGCATCCCATACGGGGGAAGGGGGGAAGCTCCCGTCGCCGATGCTTCAGCCAGTTGGATAAAAATTTGAGTCGGTATCATGGTGGTGTGAAGTACCACGATTTTATAGACTCAATTTTTTTTTTATCAGGGTAAATAGGCTGATGAAAACATATGAAGTAAAATCAATGAAAGAAGATCAGTCTCAGTCTGCAAAGAACAAAACAATGAAATAATTTTAATACTAGTATTACCCAAATCAGCTGAGTTCGACAGCTGAGTTGCTACAGCTGAGTTCAAAGTCCGCATGCCGTATTAACAACCTGAAATCAAACCCACTGCGCACTACAGGATAACCCAACATTCCTATTTTATTTGTTAACTCTCTCTCTCTCTCTCTCTCTCTCTCTCTCTATCTATCTCTCTATTCTCTCTCTATCTCTCTATCTCTCTATCTTTCTCTCTATCTCTCTAAGCTGTTTAAAAAAGTAAAAAAGCAGTTTTTACCCTTAAGGCCTCCGTGTTTACTCCAGCATCAGGTGGGGAAATCTCCTTCAGCAAGTATGAATAAATTTCAGAGTCCGTTATATCAGATGTGAAGTTATTGCAACGTCTGTAAAAGAAAGGCACTTTGAAATGCGCTGTTTGTTACATCCTAATGGGTAATAACTGCACGCCTGCAAATTTACAAAAGTAGGCACCATTCCTACAAGAATTGATATTTAATAATTACCGAAAGATCTATCCTTTGATAAGTGACACATGTCTGTAGCAAATTAACTGCCCTTTTTCATTTTTATGGCAAACTCTAAATAGAATAGAATTCTAGAAAAACGATTAAGCTCAAATGAGTTTGACCTCTACACTCGTGGTAAATTAAAACCACGCCTAGTGCATATTAATAAATTAAGTTTAGATATATGTATGATGTGAATTAAACTGAGCAGCATAATTTATTTGTTGAAGCATATGCTGTTTCCTTTCTAAGCTTTCTCGGAGAAACTACTAAAACAAGATCCATTCCCTTTTCCTCTGCAAATTGAATATGTTCCTGTTCAAACCAGAAATCGCCAAAAATAAGGGCGGAAGTACTAAGACCCCTCCCTTCCTAAGCCTTTTAGGGCCAATGGTCAAGACACATTAGGATAAAATAGAATATAAATATCAGGAAAACGAAGAAAGAAATGTTAAAGAACTCCAGTAAACCAAAAAATAACATGAACTCGAACTATATATATATATATATATATATATATATATATATATATATATATATATATATATATATATATATATATATATATATATATATATATATATATATATATATACGTATATATATATATATATATATATATATATATATATATATATATATATATATATATATATATATATATATATATATATATATAAATAAATTTCACGAAGCATTAGGGGCAAAGGCAAAATGTATTTTTCAAGATCAAGGGGAGGGGGGGGGATTTAATTTTTCTTCGAATCTTTTCAAAGAAAATTTCAAAAAAGGATATTTTTTAATGAGAATACCAAAAGCAGGTATTTTTCACTGACAATAGCCAACCAAAAAAAAGGTATTTTTCGAAATATAAGGGGGGGGGGATCAGGGAGCGTGTATAGATATGTCGCAAATTTACAAAAAATTTCGAGTTAATGAGAAACCTTCGGGGGCATACTACCATAAGAAAAATTAAAAAAAAAAAATTCCCATTCTTCCCCCAATTTGTTTTGCATAATTCACCTTTTTATGTGCTTTGAAACTAGGAACTTCCCAACAAATACATTTCTATGCGCGTGCCTGGTGGATAGCCTCTTAGTTTGTTTTTTTTCAAAAGTTGCTAATGAGGTGTTTAGATACGTCCAGATAAGGAACCTACTGACCAGACACATGAATATGTGATGTCAAGAGCAGCAATGAAGTTCCACCTTTGTTTGAACTTTCCTTGCTTCATTTTATTTGATTAAAATGGTGCTACAGCTCACTGCAGCATCAAGCAACCTAAGGCCATCACAGCAGCGACCTAACCAAAGCTTCTTCACCTTTAAATCCTTCCTTACGACCCCCCTCATTCAAAAACGACATGCTTTTCGTTCAGCCCCAGAGGGAAGGCCACAAAAACAGTCTTTAGCAATCTGCTATCCTCCATCCGTAGAAAATGTCTTGCCCATCCCAGCCTTTCTTTCACTATATAGCCCCAGAGAGTGGGATAGAACAATATTTTTCGCAGAGCTTGTTGTTCGACATAAGGTCAGTCAAACGGGTACTTAAAACTATCTGTAGACAATTTCTCAGGGAAAAAATTAACAAATCTTCTTTTGAACCTAAAAACTGAAGCGAAAACAAAAAACTCACTAACACCCTAAAAAAACGGAAAAATGGACGACTAGAATTTTTGTTCAATATTAAGTAATATATATATATTTTTATTAATAGTTTAGTTATAGTTTAGCATACATAATCCTTCAGCATCCAAACATATAATTTCCGGAGGATTTGTCTAACAATACTTCAGATTCTCATTTGAAAGGCCGTTTATCAAATCTATACAATAAAAATGGTCCGAATCTCCAGAACTTGAATGAAAGAACGGTCAAGATGATTTGGTCAAATTTGACGAATAAAGGATGAATGAAGGAGGATTGGTTGCCGAAAATCGTACGTTTTTGGTAAAGTCTCGTCTTGACTGACATCATTTACCCTGCCAGCAGCAGGGTCGGCTTTGATTGGACAGCCAATCATAGCCTTCGAAACTTTCAAATGCTGTTCAATCATAGCCAACTGTCTAAAAAGGATCCTCCTCCAAAAGTTACTGCTGACAGGGTGAATGATGTCAATCAAAATGTAGCTTAATCCATCTGGTGCCAAACGAAAAGCAGGACTTCTTCAAATGGACTGGAAAGAGGTCATAAGAAAGGATTTAAAGGAAATAGGAGCTTCATAAAAGGGAATAAAAGGTAAAGGGAGAAAACAGATTGGGATAGCGGAGCAGTAGCATTGACAACAGGCGATTTAGTGCTCCAATGAGGGATCAGCAGTAGTAGTATAGGTAATCCCCTTTTTGTCACCAGACTACTACTGCCTTGATCATCTAGGGACAACAACAAATTATAGCAACACCACTAACTGATACATTATTTATCGTCTAATTTACACAAAAATCAGTTTTTCTTAGGCCTAAAAAGCCTTCCCCCCATTTCATGAGATTGTCCTAAACAAGATTCACACAAAGCAGCTTTATATGATCATTACCTTTGTTTTTGAAAAATTAACACTTTTCAACAGAAAGAGACTCAAGTTTATATTGAGAAATGTGAGAATTTGGAGAAAAGGTTTAAATATCAAGATCAGTGAAAATGAAATGTGTTTGTTTGAATTAGTTAAATGGGAACTTATACAACCAAATATATCTTAAAAAATTAGAATAAATCCGAAATTCAATTTTTTATTAGAATTACCTCCATATGCAGTTTCTGGCAGTAGTGGGCACCAAAATCAACATAACAATAAACTAAAAACCCCTAAGTTTGTTAAACTAAACAGCTTATGAGAGAGTAGCATTGCTTCAAAGGTTTAGTTGTCTTTGAGAATAAACAAATTGCTAATAAACTAACTGAGAATAAACAAAAGCTCAAAGACAAATTGCTAATAAGCTAAACAGTTTAAGAGAGAGTAACATTGCTTCAAAGGTTTAGTTGTCTTTGAGAATAAACAAATTGCTCGTGTTTGAGTTTTTACGCGGGAAATTCTTTAAATTTCACTAATTAACTTTGGCGATTTATTCTCACGACTGAGTGCGGCAACACTGACGTAAATGTGTTACAACCCTAAAGACTTCATAGCTTTGATACAACCAAAAGAAAAATCTTAGAAAATCGCGGTTTCCAGGTATGAGTAGACTTAAGAGGGGTCCAAGGGTCAAAAAGTTTAATATCAACCTAAAAATTAAGAGAAACTATCAGGAGAGGAAATCAAGCGCACATCACAGAAAAAAAATAATGGCATCTAGTATTACCCATCAAATCCATGAGATTAGCAATACAAAATAAATACATTAGCAATACATGTATTTTTTTTAAACTTTCTGAGGGTGATTTTTTTTAACTAGGCTATATCCTGGATATTAGCCTAGTGCTAAATATTCAATAATACAGAACAAGAGTTTGGAGGACTAGAAGCTGTCTATTCGCAGGAAATTACCGGCTGGATCAAAGAAAACTCAGACCGTTAGTTGAAATCCAAAATGTATTAATGAAACTGAAGCATGTTTTGAAATTTTTCTTGTTCTTCGTGCCAACACCAGTCAGTGGGTCTAGCAGTTTTTAATTCCTATTAAACCCCAAGTTCAAATGATAAAGCCCTTCTGCTACAGACTGCTCTATTTTCTTTGGGTTACCTATTAGTCCCGGCCCTTTCAAGATGGTAGTTGACCCATCGAAGCAATATTGCTTCTGGTGAGAGTTTCATCAATTCTTCAATCTTTTCACCATCACCAAGCAAGTTCATCAATCCAGGACAATGTTCTAATGTGATTTGATTGAAGAGACCGATCTAAAAATAAATAACACTGAATGCTTTTGATTTCAGCCTTATTTTAGACACAAAACCAAAATATTTTATTCTAGAACTAAAACAATCAGAACGAACAACTGTAGGCTACTAAGGATCAAAATAAATCACCATGATCTTCTTGTTTGCCACCGGATATTGGTTTAATGCTGTACAATTCGTAGACCCTCGGGTTTACAGTTTCTCGATGAACAGCTTCACTCTCCAGCTCCTTATAGCTTACATTTGTCCTTTTTTTTCTTTTTTTTTTGTAGTGGGAAAACCTTGCGATCAACGCTTTTGGTGTGTTACGATATTATTACTAGTATGAAATCGTTAAGATTCTTTATTACGCCAAAGGTCGTATCAACGGGGAGGGGGTTACAGAGTTTTGAACCCCCCCCCACCCGAAATTTTTGTCAGGCTTGCAAAAACGTAACAAAATGCATATAAGTAAATTTTGATGTGGTTTTTTGAAGCTTTTTGTCAGCCCCCCCCCCCTAAAAAATGCCCCTTCCCCTGGACAAAAATCCTGGATGCACCCTTGAATACGCTACTTTAGATACGTTAGATTCTAAAGTATATTATACCCAAACGCCAGTACGCTGATTAAAATAGTAAGATCTTTAGGCATTTACGCAGAAATTAATCTCTGAGGAAGGGATTAAAAAAAACACAGTACACATCAATTATATTTAAAGTATGCTTAGAGATGGTGACAAGTTGCATAAAAAGCTCACACCTTTAAATTCATATCACAATTATCCCATAACATTCCATAAATTCACATCATAAAGATCATACATCATAAAAATTTTGAAAGGTTGGACTGAAGAACTAAAACATTTTCAATAGCCACACGGCAGGTCTCCATGCAGTAAACTTAAAATGACAACAAAGTGACATTGCAGCCATTTTGGTAATAAGTCAATGCTTAGAGGGGTCTCAATCAATCAATCGATTAATTTATTCAATCAATAAACTTAACAAAATACACTCCAAAATA